>NC_047086.1:269467115-269767115 GCF_902459505.1 Geotrypetes seraphini | reverse complement strand
TGAAAGAAAACTGGCACTTCCTTCCATGGCAGTGAAATGGCAGGAAGGATGCCTACTTTTTCCTGCCACCAAAGGCCTACTCCCATGTCAGGCGCCCCTCCAAACATCCCCATCCCCTTTGCCATGTGCACCCCAGTCATATAAGCTGGCATCAATTGTTAGGATCACTCATGCAGAGATGTGAAGGGGAACTCCTCTGGTTAGAAACTGAGGCTCCAACCACCAGGCTAGACTGTGACATGTTTCCACTGTCCAGGGAAGCTGCTGCTGTAGCACATCCCTCTGGTGGCACCAGCAGGAGAGGAACGCATTCTTGAGCTGACACAAATTTGCCCTTGCCCAGGGGACCACATCCATGGTCACAACATTGATCCCAGCACCTGCAAATAATGCCAGGCCATTGGAGCTCTCTCGCTCCAAAACTCCCATATTGGATGTATAAGCTTCTCTCTATGGGCTTCCAGGAGGTTAAAATTTCCTTGTGTTGAACCAGATTCCAAGATACTCTTAAGATCTGTGTCAGCTCCAAGTGGCTTTTCTGAAAGTTGACCACCCAGCCCAGCTTCTGCAGCAGCAGAATCTTTGAACAGCTAGCCTGCCTTCAGATTTAGACTAGGCTCCTATCATTTAATCATCCTGATATGGATGTACTTATATATCCTTCTGCGCAGGTTTGCTACAATTACAACCATCACCTTGGTGAAGGTCCATGGTGCCATGGCAAGCCCAAAGGGTAAGGCCACAAACTGGAAGTGCTGCTCTAGCACATGGAAGCACAAAAGTTTTCTGTGCTTTGGAAAAATGGGAATGTGCAGATAGGCCTCCATCAAATTCAGTGAGGCAAGAAATTCCTCAGACGCCACTGAAGGAATTACCAAACTCACCATCTCCATCCAGAAACATGGTGTCTTGAGGGCCATATTTACTACCTTGAGGTCTAGAATTGGCCTCCAGTATTCTGAGCCTCTTGGGCGCCATGAAGCATATTGAATATCTGACAGAACCCAAGTATTCCTCTGATATGGGCTGTATGGCTTCCAGATCCAGCACAGTCAAACAAATGTGAGGGAGATTACCATAAATATGGCGTTGTGAGTGTAGAGATCAAAATACTTGGACCTAAAAATATATATAAGATCTCTAAAGAAGAATCTAAAGTAAATTTTAACCTTAGATACATCAATTCAAAATCACATCATGTGAGGTTTAACATACAATCAGAATTGTGTAATCAAGCCAAAGACTGAATTCCCTATAGCTAGACCCACCATCCTGTCATTGTGTATGAATTTTTTTATAAATTACTGAAAACTAAAGTGAATTTATAAATTTATACTCATATAAGCTGAAGAAATATTTATTGATTTTGGACTTAGTTCATTTAATCACATGATGTGATTTTGAATTGATGTATCTAAGGTTAAAATTTACTTTTGATTCTTCTTTAGAGATCTTATATATATTTTTAGGTCCAAGTATTTTGATCTCTACACTTTTTTATATTTATGGTAATCTCCCTCACATTTGTTTGACTGTGCTGTTTGATTCCAGATCCAGCAACCTTTGCACTATTGCTCAGATTTGTACTGGTTTTTTTTCTGGCATCCTAGTCGAACAGTCTAGAAAAAGATCCAGGAAGGAATGAAAGAACTTCAGCTTGTATCCCTCTTGTATAATTGTCCTGCACCCAGCAATCTGTAGTGACCTCCATCCATGCTCCCCAATAGGCTGAGAACATCCTACTGATGTGTGAAGGCTCAGCTGACAGTTTGGTATCATAACTGCATCTAGGGAGCTGTTGTGGAGGGAGATTCTGAAGACTGGGGGTACATGGCCCTTCCAAATCTTTGTCTGGAGCTTTGAAATGATCTCTGGCCTGAAGGACCTCCCAGAAACTGGTGATATCATCTGGAGGTCTAAAAATTACTGCACCCTAATCCCCTAGGGATTCAAGGTCTGCTGTCCAGTAAATATTTTGGCTTGTGATCTTGCACACTGGCCATAAGATCATCTAGACCAGGGGTCTCAAAGTCCCTCCTTGAGGGCCGCAATCCAGTTGGGTTTTCAGGATTTCTCCAATGAATATGCATATCTATGTGCATGCACTGCTTTCAATGCATATTCATTGGGGAAATCCTGAAAACCTGACTGGATTGCGGCATTCAAGGAAGGACTTTGAGATCTCTGATCTAGACCTTTCCCAAAGGTTTTCTGTCTTGTTTAGCAAGCTGACACAGATGTATGCTAAATCTACCAGAAAGCTAACCCTCAGGCACACTGACACACATGCAGGGAATCCTTATATCTTTTCTGAAGTATACTTTATTGAACAAATAGCAGCTCTTTCTCAGAGGTTTGTTCCTGGGCTCAGATTTCTCTGTTCCAGGATGTGGCTTTGGTAGATAAGGATGAGAAGTTGAGAAACTGAATAGTCCAGCAGAATAAGAAGGTTTCCAGAAGAATAAGAGCTGGATTACTGAAGTGTCTCTGCATGTGTTCGGATAGCTCCAAAGAGGATATGAAGAGCCATGTGTATGGCTGATGGAAGAAGGGCAGTGAGTGTCTCTCTAGACAGTCCCATAAGACAGGGTCAGAGGCCAAAAGAACAGAGTTTAACCCCCAGGTAGCCCAGCAAATGCAGCCGAGCTTAAATATAACCCATGCCTCAACTGGAAGCCAGTGCAGTCGGCGATAAAAATCTGTGATATGATCATACTTCCTCACGTTGAAAATCAATCTGACTGCTGCATTCTGAATTATGTGCAGTCTGTAAAGGTTTTTCTGAGTACCAGCAAGATGGACAATGTTACAATAGTCCAATTGGCTAAGGGCAAGAGATTGAACTGAAAGGTCACTTGGACACACAAAGTCAGAGGCGTGAAGAAAGTACAAGAGATTTATTACGGTATACCGGACTCTAGTGCAGTTAATAGCCTGCCTACTAGAGTGTCAGAAACAGGAAATACACGGACTTTTATGCCCTTTTCGCAAACTAATATATGCAAAAACTACAATTTTCATTTGTTACTTCTATAACTTTCTACAATTATTATTGGTCCTAAGCTCACACTTGCAGGTCACTTATCTAACTCTTACAGTTCTAAATGTTAAATGTACAGAAGGGCAGGGTACATCATGGCTCAAACTCTTATCTATTTAGCTTACAATGTGGTAAGGCAGGGACATACATTTTAGGCAGATGAAGTCAATAGATTGTAAACTTTCTTCAGCTATGTAGGCCAGAACAATATTTTAAACAACAGTTAACCATTTCATGACCCTACATTCCCCCCTTTCAGGCTGGCGTACCTAAGGAGCCAAGCCTGACAAAATAAAGTTAAGGGTCAGGAAAGTCGGGGTCCCCAGTGGGTAAGGGACGATACTGGGAGAGGGCAAGGACCAATGAAGCAATGGAACAGTTGACAGCAGAGTCCATAGTTCAGTGGAGCAGCTTTATGGCTATGGGGACCACACAGGGCAGGCAGCAAAGGAGCAGAGAAGACAGGGCGGCAACCAGCAAGATGATCTTCAGTGCTGAACCAGAGGGCAACCAGGAGCTGAAGGTACCAGAGATCCAGTCTTCAGTAAGGTCACGCCAGGTCTGGACAGGAACATGAGCCAGTTTGGTGATACGATCCACATCGTCCTCAATCATTTTACTCAAGTTCAAGGCAGCAGTTGAAGAGGTTGAATTTACCACTCTATCTAGAGTTAGGCAGTTCTGAGAAATAGCAATGCGCATTTTAGCATTCGCTCTGACAATGGTACTCAAAGCTCGGGTGGTCTCATTAGTTATCAGTTTGAATATAGCTTGTAGACAAATAATGCAGTTCAGCATATAGATTGGGGTCCGATAGCCCCAGGTGCCATCTTCGGTCCATGTGGCAGGTCCATAAGCAGCAATGATCTATTTTGCAGGACAGTCATTACCCCATTCACCTATTTTAAGGGAATTGGTGGAAGTAGACTGCTTTTGGCGACCCCTGGTGTTGAATACAGGGGCTCCCAGCAGCAGTGTTCCCTCTAAGCTGAGCAGGAGTCCTCCACCCACAGTCTCACCAATAGAGGGTGCTGTTTTACTGTCACATTTTTCAATTGTGAGGGACAGGCAAGTTCTGCAGGACTCCAGGGAACATACCTGTCCTTAGCGACTGAAAATATTCCACCCCCTAGTGGTAGCAATGCAGCTGGAGGACACCTGCTCAGCTTAGAGGGAACAGTGCTCCCAGGTGTTCACCATCGGCTAGCGGTAACAGGAAGAAGCTGGGACGGATCATGCAAAGTACACATGTTCCAGTCTAGTTAGCAGGCAACCAAGAGTAGGCAAACAGATCACAGAGCCAATATCAACTATCAGGAGCTGACCATCATTCATAGGAAGTTTCATTAAGCAGTGTCTGAAGGACGCTGAAGACAGCGGGAAGCAACAATGGAGGTTCACAAGGCCCATCGTGAAGGTCGTGGACCTGACGTAAAAGTGAGGGTCTGTGAAGTCAGGGTTAACATGTCCAGCTGCTTTGCCTCCCATAGCCACTGTTCTCCCATACCAGTCCCTCCTCATACAAAATAATTGCTAACATTAAGAGTCTGACCTATAGTTTCAGCAAACTGTATAAACAGATTTCTAGTGATTACAGGATATTAGTATCTACTTTCATAATTTCATAAAACTGGGGAAACACCACAGAGTGATGGGCAGGAGCACATGAACGGGATACAATACGGACATATACAACAGTACCTGGGTCTCACCTTTTATCATCAATATACAATGCCATGCGGTCTCTGGCCTTCTGGACTTGGACATTGGCATTCCAGTTATATGGGTCAGTGAGAGTGAAAACCATGGGATTACAGTAGCCTGTAGCACACAAGGGGCCGGAGCTAGGACCTATAGTAAGGGAGGCAGAGGGGGTATTAGGGGGATATTTGTGTGGGTTATTGTAGGTAGCCCACGAGACACTTTCTCATAAAGGACAGGCTCCACCATTAGTGAAGGTTTCCTCATAGGGGCAGTTCTTAAAAGCATCAGGTTATACAGACATATATACTTAGCACATTTGGTATATTAACGCTGTCAATCTAGGGAGCCACACAAAACTGTATTAGGGGCAAAACTATGACCCTGAGCAATATCAAATAGCACACATGTATCAAAATACAAATACCAGGCGAGTGGGGTCTACAATAAGAGTCTAGTTGATAAGTAGACCCTCAACATTATCAATGCAGTTTTCCGCCCAATTTTAAACCTCATCACCAGTAGGTTGGAAACAGAAAATACCCTCTGATGTTTGACACTTTCTGTACTTAACTCCTTCTTGCAAACAAACATCAGGCAAAAGGGCTAGGGGCACTTGTTAAGTACAATAGGAAAGAACTACAGAAGAAAGAAACATAAGTGAGGGCAACACAAATATCAAATATATATAAGACAAAAGGCGCCTACAATGTTAACATAAGAAGCTCAGGGGGCGCTGTGGAGTCCAACTAGGATGGTCGTGGGTTAGATCAGCTCCAGCAGCCCTACCTACTATTTTCCTCTTCTGAGCTAAATTACTGCTTCTTCATTCATCATTTTCAGCAGAATTTATTCTTTAAATGATGGCTTCAACAAAGGTTGGAAAACGTCACAAACCTGAGCCCTTATCACCTGCTAAATCTGCTCAGGAAAAATCTGACAAGCCGGAGGCTCCCTCCATGCTAGACTTATGGGAGGCGATTCGTTCTCTTCAAGATATTATGACAGACACGAAAGATGCCTTAACAGAGATGAAGGATGAACTCATAACTATACACTCAGACATCTCTGCCTTCAAAACCAAGCTTGCCGATCTGGAAATCAAGTCTGCCACCGCTGATGCCAATATCAAGGCCCTGCAGACGCATGTCAAGCGCTCTCTTCTCATCGAGCGGGAACTCGAGGATGCGAGCAACCGCTCGCGTCGGAACAACTTGCGGCTGCTTGGAGTGCCGGAAAATCGGGAGGGCACTAATATGCTGGCCTTCCTTGAAACATTCATTCCTTCTCTTTTAAATATTAAATTCACGAAGGACTTTGAGATCGAGAGAGCCCATCGCACCCCTTCAACCCGGCAACCGCGTGATCAGCGACCTCGGCCGATTATATTCAAAGTTCTCCGGTACCAGCAGGTGCTGGAGATCATGCAAAAAGCCCGCTCACTTGCTCCTATTACTTTCGAGGGCAATAAAATACTTTTCCTGCCTGATCTTCACAAGAACACCGTAAAATCAAGACAGCAACTTCTGGCTCTTCGCCCTCAATTAAAGAAGATGGGTGCCCGTTTCGGAATCTACTACCCTGCCAGAATGAGAGTCACATACCTAAACCAAACCCGCGACTTCACCGACCCGGATTTACTGGCGTCTTACATCGAAGAAAAATCTCCGACTTCCATCGACGCTGTGTGACTGTGACTGATCTAACACACTCATGCACTGACTTACCAGCCTCTCCGGATCACCCCTCGTGGATTTCGCTGACTCCATTTTGTCCCCGACGGTTGTTTCGGCCTGCACTCCAGGCTTACATGCTTGCCTCCGTGAAATATTTTGAATGACTTCTGAAGTTATGTTATCTGCTTTCTCCGCTTTATCTGATCTGCCTTTCTACTTCTATCCCTTTCTCTTTGGTGTATTTCCACCCTTTTCTCACTCACTTTTCTCTTCTTAGCCTCCATTTTACCTTCAGCGCTCCTCTTTCTTTTCTGCGCTCGAGATAGCCCGCTGCACAGCCCGTCTCTCTGACTAATCTTTCTAGCTGCCTTACCGCTGTTTACTGCTCCTTGCTAGATGACTCATCGCATTATATAACTGACTTCCCCTTGCTATAAGCCTTTAATTGCTGTTTACTTTGCTTATGTTTCCCTTCAAGGTCCACTGCACCTCAATTAGGCTCTCTCCTGCTCTGCTTGGTATGTAATATGTATCCTTTTCTGATTGCCTTCTTAAGAATCAACTAACTTTTGTGTCTCATAACTTTCTCTTCCTTTCAAGCTATTATTTCCAATGCTATTCTATAGTCCTTTTCATGACTGATTAAATCTTATCATGATATGCCCTGATCTTATCTTTCCCTTCTCTCTTTCTGCTGAATTTTCACTTGTTTTTACTAGTAACTTTGCACTGCCAATCTGATATTTTATTCTTTCTTTCTGCTCTCAGTTGATGGTTGCTAACAGTTTGGAAATAGGCTGTTGTGTATAGCTTTCTGCCCTCGGCCGCCTGGCTTGACTTGCCAGCCACCCCAGCTTGTTGCTGCGCTTGCAGCTTATTTCATTGACATCTGTTTTAAGTGCCTCCATTTTTTTTTTCCCTCTGTGTCTGTGAATGCATTTTTCAATTGAATGGTTCATGTTCTGTTTTCTATTATCATGGTGTACCTTCTCAAGATATATAACCTTCTATCTTCCATCATTTAACTATTGCTGCCTGAATGCCTCTGTCATGAATCCTTTTGATGTTTCTCCATGCCTTTGACATTTACCTCTCTCAATGTCAAGGGTCTTAACAATTGTATAAAAAAACGCAAAATAATCTCCTATTTACAGGATGTTAATTCAGATATTGTTTTCTTACAGGAAACGCATCTATCAGAAGCTGACTCCCTCTAATTCACTCTAAAAGGCTACTCACCACCATTATACTCTCCTGCACTCAATGGTAAAAACGGAGTCCTAACCCTCATACGTCAGAACCATGCTATTACCATTGACTTCTGTTCTCATGACATGAACGGACGTTGGGTCAGTACTCAGCTTACCATCTCGCAACAACCTGTTCGCATCATCAACATATATGCTCCTAACACCGACCAACCAGATTTTTTTTACCAATTTGGCCACCCACATTCTTCAGGACCCTACGACTCCTGTTATTATAGGGGGTGACTTTAATCTCATCCTCGATGTGGATAAAGACAGAAAGTCTCATGCAACATACAAAAAGACCCGGTCTTGGTTCACTTTACATGACATCATTTCACAGTTGCAACTCATCGACCCGTGGAGACTTCACCACCCTGATACCCTTCCTTTTGTACTTCCCTTTTTTTCTATACCCTAATTGTAACTCTACCCCCTTTCCTATCTTTCATGTTAGTCTTTATTGGATTTTATTGTTATTATGCTAAAGTTTCTTATTATTATGTACATCGCCTAGAAATTTTAAATAGGCGATTCATCAAAAGTGAAATAAACTTGAAACTTGAAACTTGAAACTTGACCGATATACTTTTTTCTCGACCCCCCACTCCACCTACTCTCGCATCGACTATTTTCTTGCTAGTTCCTCTCTTGTTGACCATCTCTCCTCCTCTTCCATTGGAGATATTGCCATCTCAGACCATGCTGCCATCTCCTTGACTTGCACTCACTTTACTCTCTCGTCCAAATCCAGACAATGGAGATTTAATTCTTCTCTACTCACGGAACCTGATTTTGTTCCCACCGTCTCGGATGCCATACATGAATTCTTTACCACTAATTTACCTACTCAAACCTCTTGGACTAATACATGGGATACTTTTAAGGCCTATATTCGGGGAGTCATTATCAAATATTCCTCTCATCTCCACTCTGTCAGAAAAAAGCGAATCAAGGATCTAGAACAACGTATTCATGTTGCAGAATCTAAACATGCATCTGACTTATCTAATATCCCTATTCTAACGGATCTTCGTAAACTCCGCCTCGAGTACAATTCTATACTCAGTACTGCGGCAGCCAGATCAGTGCTTGTTCAAGCTTCTACTTATCATGCGGAAAATAATAAGACTGGCCACTTGCTAGCAAATCTTTTAAAAAAATCTTCCAACCAAACTTCTATCCCTTCGATCAAGGACCCCTCCGGTACTCTTCTTACTGGGACCTCTGCTGTGTCGTCTCAATTTCTCTCCTTCTATCAGTCATTATATTCTTCTGACTCCTCTTACTCGACCTCCTCTGTGGATTCTTTCCTGGACATGTCTCATCCGACGGTCTCTTCTTGACAAGGCTTTCACAGCACAGGAGCTCTCGGAAGCAATTACTTCTTTAGCTCCCAAGAAATCTCCGGGACCGGACGGTCTGACCACAGAATTCTATAAAGCTTTCCTGCAGACATTATTGCCCCATATGCTAGCCTTTTTTCACCATCTTTGTGCCCATGGGACTGCCACTGGCTCTTTTACCGAAGCCACATTGATTGTATTCCCGAAACCGGGAAAGGACCCTCAGGACGTTAAAAACTACCGCCCTATTTCCCTCATTAACGTAGATGCCAAGATTTTTTGCTAAAATCCTGGCCTCTCGAATGCAATCTGTTCTTTCTTACTTGATTAGCCCTGATCAATCCAGATTTCTTCTTGACCGCTACTCATCTAATAACACTCATCTATTTTCCCACATTCTTCATCATACTGACTCCAACCCTGATAGACTCCTGATTATGGCATTAGATGCCGAAAAGGCCTTCGACCGTGTTGAATGGCCTTTCCTTTTTCATACACTCTCTTAGTTCGGCTTTCCCACAACATTCATTCGAATGGTCAGAACCCTTTACTCCCATCCCCAAACCAAAATCATGATCAATGGACATTTGACTTCCTCTTTTTACCCTTCGCGGGGTACCAGACAGGGTTGCCCTCTCTCTCCTCTTCTCTTTAATCTCGCACTTGAACCTCTTCTTTTAGCCATTCGGAAAGACCCTTCTATTAAGGGATTCCATTATGACTCTTTCTCTGTTAAACTTTCTGCTTATGCAGATGATATCTTACTTTATGTCACCCCGGAGTCTTTACCCTCGGTCCTGTCCCAAATTCACCGCTACTCCGCTATCTCTGGCTATAAGCTGAATATTTCCAAATCTGAAATTATGCCACTAAACTGTATCGATGTGAAGACGGAGGTCACTGGACAGGGATTTCTCTGGTCCCCTCAAAAAATTAAATATCTTGGAATCTTCTTTGGTCCCTCCCTGGATTCCACTCTACAATTTAACACCGAACATCTTATCTCCACCATTCTTACCTGTACTCGCAAGTGGTCTCCGCTAAACCTCACTTGGTTTGGTCGTCTCTCTACTATTAAGATGATGATCATACCTAAACTTAATTATGTTCTCAGCATGTTACCCATACTCCTTCCTCACGCTGTTTACGCCCGCATGGAGAAACTCCTTGTGGACTTCCTTTGGCAGGGAAAACAACCCAGAATCGCGCTTAAAAAATTGAAATCCCCTCGTGAATGTGGGGGTGTAAATTTTCCCTGCTTTAGAAGCTACCACATGGCCTTCTTAATGTCACAGGGCTCTCTTTGGCAAGACTCTGTTCCAATTTCCGTCAGCCCCAATTGGCTACAACTCGAACTCACCTTGACAGACCCCTTTTCTCTTAAAAACGCCCCCTGTATGCCTCTCACTGCTTCCATCAAAGCTAATCCCATTCTCCAGAGTACATGGTCAGTGATTTGCTTTGTTGACTTCATCTCTCCTCATAAATGGGCAGTCTCTTCGTCAGCTCCCGTCTGGAACAATCCTCGTATCACTATTAATAAGGAGATGGTGGCATGGAAGAGATGGCAACAACAGGGGATTTGGTATATTCATCATCTTCTCCAGAATGACCAATGGCTCTCTTTTTCCGATCTCATGGTCAAATACCACATTCCTCAATCTCAATACTTCCACTGGATTCAGCTTCATCACAGCCTCAAATCTGCCTTTCCTTCTCCCTCCTCTCTTGCTGCTCCTCCTGACTTACCTAACCTGTTTCTTTCCTATTCTACCATGAAAGGTCAAACATCCAAGTGGTATAAATACATCCAATCTCACACAACTGCACCTTGATACCATAGCTAAATGGGATGCCTCATTACATACATCATTCACCGAACACTCGTGGCTACTTATGTGGCCCAAACTATTGAAGTCACTTCGATCAGCCTCACACGTACAAACTGCTATATTCTTATACCACAGGGCCTTTTGGACCCCAGCTAAATCAGCCAAAATTAACTGGTCATATGACGGCTGTTGCTGGACCTGTAAATCCCCTGACGGCTCCTTACTTCACATGCTCTACTCTTGTACACATGTCTCATCTTTCTGGTCGAACGTGTGGTCTACCATTGCCCGTATTCTGCAAATTACCGATGCGTTTTCTTTTGACTTACTGTTTACAGGCTCTTCGATACTCTCTACCCCTTTATCCATTACTCATGAACATTTGCTAATTCTACTCTTGTTCACTGCTCTCTCCACTATCCTCCACAATTGGAAAGATACCACTAAACTACATGTAAATCAATGGTGGAATTCAATATGTCTCCTTGTGAAATATGAATGTCATTTTGCTGAATGCAATAATTCCATGTCCTCTTATGCAAAAACTTGGTCCCCCCTACTTGAATATTGTAAATCAGATTCTTGACTTATGTATCCATTAGAATACTCTGTATTTTGCCTCACCCTTTGTCATCTGATTTCAGGCACTTTTCCGGTTAAATCATGTTTCATATTTCATATTGTCTATGCCAATCTCTTTTATTTATTTTATGATGGAACTATTAGATTGATTAATTTGGTACATCGTTAGAACATGTCTCCTAATGTGTTTTATCTCCTTTTCTTGAACTTATGTCTTCTCTCATGTCTATTTTATTTCCGATGCATTTATTCATTTGTGATTCTTGTTTAATTATGGACGCACTTCACATTTGTTAATGATATTGTTATACTGTGTTCCTTGTTGGAGCACTCATATTGTTGGCTTTGTATTTCTTCTTTTATAAAATCAATAAAACTATTTGAACTAAAAAAAAAAAAAAGAAGCTCATTTTTCTTTCAGGCACAACTTAGAAAACTTCAAACAGTTATACTCAAGACTCTTGCTAAAAGCAGTGGTGAACCACAGGTAGTCAATTAAACTCAAACACTTATAAAGAATTATATTCAGAACACCTGCTAAGTACAGTGGTAAATATTCAGAACTTTTGAGGTCTTAGAAAATTTCAGCTGAAGATCCATGTTGTAGTGGAACCAAGTTTCATGTCCGGACACCTTGACAACTGTAAGAGAAGAAATTAGAACAGTAAAAGGACCTATCCACCTAGGTTTCAGGGGGGTCTGACTTCAAAGATTTAGCCATACTGTATTTCCAGGGACATGCCCATGGACTTGTGTAGCTATCGGTAGTGGGACCCTTTCCAGGACCCATTTGTGGAGCTCTTAAAGGGCTTTAGCTAAGGATTAGACCTGACTCTGGAGGATATCTGATCCCAGAGTAGCAAAAGAACCAGGGTCTGGGTTCATAATGGGCGGTGGGTGGCCAAATATGAACTCAAATGGGGCTTAGATGGGATGCATCTAATCTGAAAAAGAACAGAAGGCAGCAGGACAGGCCAGGACAGATTAGTTTCTTCTTCCATTTGTTTCCTGAGAAGGGTCCTTTCAGCTCTGGGGGTGGTAAGCAGCATATAATTTCCATTTAATTTGGAGGGCCTGAGCAGTTTGTTGGATAACATCAGCAATGAAAGCAGGGCCGTTGTCACTGCCTATAGAAACAGGGAGACTAAAGCACGGAATTATATCGTTTAGGAGGTGTTTGGTTACGTCCCTGGCGCATTCAGTGATGACTAGGAGGTGACTGAGGGAACGAGAGGTGGGCATGTGGGTGAAGTCTACAGGCAGAACCTGCATCGGATATGTTCCAATGGGTTGGTGTCCAAGAGGTGGCAGTCATCTGATTGGGGATTTTATTCTAGAACTGACAACACACTGTCGGATCATAATCTTTTGACAATCGTGAGGGCCAGGTGTTGAGGAATAACTATGAGGGTACCCGCTGTGCTTGCGTTTGAAGTATTTGGTGTGGGTCCAGACTGGCACTTGAATTGGCACATTTTGTATCCACCCCCCTTTCAGGACAGACTGGCCCGAAAGAGTGCGTGCCCAAGTCTGTTCCTGAGAAGTGTACTGGGGTGTAAGGGTGTCCAGAAAAGGAATGATTGTATACAGAGGAGCCGAAGGAGGGGGCAGAGACTGGCAGCTTGGGCTGTGCGGTCGGCAAGGGCATTGCCACGAGAGCCAAGGTCCGTCACACATCTGTAAGCTTGGCAGTGCATAACAGAAACACGTGAGGGTAGTTGTATGGCCTCAAGAAGGTCAAGAATGAGGGGAGCATGATGGATCAGGCGGCAGGAGGCTGTAATGAAGCCTCGATATTTCCAGATGGCCCTTTGGGAATGCAAGGTAAAGAAAGCATATTTGGAGTCAGTGTAGATGTTGCAAGACTGAGAGGCAGAGTGGCGCAGGGCAGAAGTGAGGGCATATAGCTCAGCTGCTTGGGCAGAAGGGCCAGAGGGCAGGGGCCTGAGTCAGAAGTTTTGGAGGCATCATACAGAGGGTGGGCAATAGTAGAGAAATCAGGGATCCAGATACGACAGTATCTGACAATACCAAGGACGGTGCAGAGCCTTGCAGTTATCAGGGACAGGGAGACTACAGACAGCCTGGACACGGATGTAGGAAGGGACCTAGTATCCTGGGAGATTTGAAAGCCAAGGTAGGTGACACGAGGAAGGCATACTTGGAATCAGTGGAAATATGGCCACAGAAAAATTTAAAAGGCAGACCCACTATCTGTATCAGGTTCCTAACCCAAAGAGCTGATTTGTAAAAATGAAGTAAAATGCAGTTTTGGATCCACCCACTAAGCAGGGTAGTCTGACACAAGCGCTCTCTAAAGCAGCAGTCCCTTCACTATCAGCTGACTGGCAAAAATATTTACTTCAATACAAAAGCATTCCTAAAAATTACATTGTTATACCTAAACTTACATGATTTATAAACAGAAATACAAAATAAAGATTGGAATATACAGTAAAACTTTGGATTGCAAATAACTTGGTTTGCAAGTGTTCTATAAGACAAGCAATGATTAAATTTTAACTTGCTATACCAGCAACCTCTTGCAATACACGTACATACAGTATAGAAGCATCACATTTTCACAACTGAGCCAATGGTTCCTCTCTATATGATGCTGCAGGAATGCAGTGACTGTTCCAAACGAGCAAGGGCTTGCAATACAAGTATGTATATTTTTGTACACGAGTGCCCTGGACTACAAGCATGCTTCTGGAACAAATGCTCCCAAACCAAGGTTTTACTGTACTCACAAGTTTAAACATTGTTCATTTTTTTTTTTTTACAATCAACTTGGGTCTCAGTAGAGACTTACTCCCCCTTCCAACAGAATTTCACAAAGGAGAGAGAGAAGTGCTTAAAGATCAAAGAGATTAAATTACAGATGTAGTCCTTTTCAGAATTTTTAAATTTAGACAAATAACTTCTTTTTAGCATGGAATATAAGTTCCAGAAATCATATTTTTCGCTTATATTTATTTTTGAATATACATAAACATTTTATAACATAGCCAAAAACTTCAAATGCAAAACCACTTATCTGTTTCAGGAGAAACCGCATTTGAAGTGCTACACACTTCAAGGCCCTTATCAGCACAAAAGGAAAAGTACTCTCCTCTCATACTGTGAACAACTGACAGTTTAAAACTTCACTGATACATTTGGACAGGCAGAACTCATAAAGAACCCGGGATACTGCAGGACTTGGGAATCTGATGAAGGGAAGAATTTGGCAAGGTCTGAAGCAAGGGCGGTGCTGAATAGAGTGGGGCTATTTTTAAAGCCCTGGGTTAGACGGGTCCAGGTTACTTGGGAGGCTTGTCCAGTGGAAGGGTTTTCCCATTGGAATGCAAAATAGGCTGACTGGAAGGGGCTAACCGACAACAAAAGAACGCATAAAAACCTGACGGGTTATGTCCTATTCCAGGGAGTCAGAGGGGGCCAGCCCACACCAAATATCGGCCATTCTAACTGGCACAGACGAATAAGGGTTGATTTGTTAAATGAAATCAGAGACAAATCCCTTTTTTTTAAATTAGCTAACATATCAAGGGGTCCTCACAGGTAGACTGACATCCCCCAATTGTGCAATGGAGGACAAAAACACTTCCCTATATTCCTGGCCCTGCCTGTCTCCGGACTAGGAAAACACAGTGCTAACAGGTCCACACTCGCTTCGTCCTCAAGGACGTCTCAGACACTCTCAAACACACAAAGCACAACAGATTTCAGTTCAGTTACTCAACCAGAAAATAACAGTTTCCTAGAATCCCTCCCCACGACTTCAGCGACAGATCAAGTGGCTTACTAGGCAGGAGATGAGAGACAGAATAGGGATGATCAATCCCCACTTACCAGATGGTGGCCACTCCAGGACAGAATTACACTGATACAGATTCTTGTACTTTAAACTGAGACTGGATAAGTCAGTTGAAGTGGTCAAACTTCCTGAGGTCTGCCAAACCCAAAAGAAGGGATGCCGGCTAAGCAGACTAGTCAGCTGTAGGACCAGAAACAAGTGACCAATCGAGTAACCAGTGGTCAAGAGACCTTCAAGTCCCTGTTCAGGCGCCAAATGAAAGGTCACTTGGACACACAGGCCCTGATTCTCCAAAGTGCGTCCCGATTTTAGGCAGCTGTAGGCATCCTACAGCTGTCTAATCAGCCAATCGGGATGCACGTTTAAAAAAAAAATGCTCCCCAGGCAGGCCACCTATATTGAAGGCGAGGCCCGACTGCCCCCCCCCCCCAACACTACCGAATGCCCCCCCAACACTACCGATCACTGGCAGGAGGGTGCCCAATCCCTCCTGCCAGAAGATGCCCCCCCCCCCGACACTACCGACCACCCCCCGACACTACCGATCGCTGGCAGGAGGGTTCCCAATCCCTCCTGCCAGAAGACGCACCCCACCCCCACCCCCACGCTAACAGCCCTCAAACCTCCCCCCAACCAAACTAACCTTTCCTTGTTGGTCAGACGGGAATTGCCAGTCCAGCCACAGGTCCGTCTTGTTGAAATGAGGCGGGCCTGCCCCTTCCCGGCCCATCCTTCCGAAGCCTAAGGCCTGATTGGCCCAGGCTCTAGAAGCCTGGACCAATCAGGCCTTAGGCATAGCGGGTCCGCCCATCCCTAATAAGTCTAAGGTCTGATTGGCCCAGGCGCCTAGAGCCTGGGCCAATCAGACTTTATATTAAGTGGGGATGGGCGGACCCGCTATGCCTAAGGCCTGATTGGTCCAGGCTTCTAGAGCCTGGGCCAATCAGGCCTTAGGCTTCGGAAGGATGGGCCGGGAAGGGGCGGGCCCGCCTCATTTCGACGAGATGGACCTGTGGCTGGACGGGCAAGTCCCGTCTGGCCAACAAGGAAAGGTTAGTTTGGTTGGGGGGAGGTTTGAGGGCTGTTAGCGCGGGGGTGTGTGGAGGGGGTGCGTCTTCTGGCAGGAGGGATTGGGTACCCTCCTGCCAGCGATCGGTAGTGTCGGAGGGGGTGGTCGGTAGTGTCGGGGGGCGGTCAGTAGTGTCGGGGGGGGCATCTTCTGGCAGGAGGGATTGGGCACCCTCCTGCCAGTGATCGATAGTGTCGTGGGGGGGGGGCGGTCGGTAGTGTCGGGGGGGCATCTTCTGGCAGGAGGGTTTGGGCACCCTCCTGCCAGCAATTGGACATGCGGCCGCGGCCCGCTATACTTATAGCAGCAGAGAGATCCCTTGCCACAATAAGTGGCCGCGTCTACTTACAATGTAGACCAGCATTTTGTTGGCCTACATTGTAAGCATCTCTTCCTCTACTAGGGAGATGCGTAGGGCCACCTAGGTTCGCCTAAGGCCTGCCTAAGGCCCTTAGGCGAGCTTAGGCATCTTGCGGGTCTCCCTAGGCTCCCGGAGGCGCCTTCAGGCCTGCCTGGGGAGCATTTTTTTTAAAAAAACGTGCATCCCGATTGGCTGATTAATCAGCTGTAGGACGCCTACAGTGCCTAAAATCGGGACGCACTTTGGAGAATCAGTCCCACAAAGTCAGAGACGTGAAGAAAGTGCAAGAGATTTATTACGGTATACCGGACTCTAGTGCAGTTAATAGCCTGCCTACTAGAGTGTCAGAAACAGGAAATACACGGACTTTTATGCCCTTTTGGCAAACTAGTATATGCAAAAACTACAATTTTCATTTGTTACTTCTATAACTTTCTACAATTATTATTGGTCCTAAGCTCACACTTGCAGGTCACTTATCTAACTCTTACAGTTCTAAATGTTAAATGTACAGAAGGGCAGGGTACATCATGGCTCAAACTCTTATCTATTTAGCTTACAATGTAGTAAGGCAGGGACATACATTTTAGGCAGATGAAGTAAATAGATTGTAAACTTTCTTCAGCTATGTAGGCCAGAGCACAACAATAGAAAGGAATTAATATCAAAATATGCTCTAATAGTTCTCAGTTTCCATAAAGTATAGAAACCCTTTTGAACCAACGAGTCAACCTGATTTTTCATTATAAGGGTAAGATCTAGAATTACACCAAATATCTTTATGGTTGGCTGGATGCTATAAATTGTGTCATTTACAACAATAGATGTAACATCTTCATTTAGATTTGGTGATGCAAAGAAAAACTTAGTTTTTTCTGTATTCATTTTCAATTTAAATTCTGACATCCAAAATTCAATTATCTGTAGAATCTCTACCACAGTTTGATTTGCTTGAGAAAGAGAAGTATGAACAGGAATTAAAATAGTGATGTCGTCAGCATAATAAAATAGTTTAATTTTGAAATGGGACAATCTGTTGCCTAAAGAGGCCAAATAAACATTAAAAAGCAGTGGAGACAGAGGAGAACCCTAGGGTACTCCACATGGGTTACCCCAACAGATATTTATTGAAACGCATGGGAACTAAAGCAGATGAATAAAAAAAGCTGATAACTTGGGAGAGCACAGTAGCAGAGAGAAATGTGTGATGGTCATGCAGGAATGTGGATTTTACATAACTATTTTTTTAATAATTAAAACGCACTTAGGTTACTAGGCTAGTATGGCAGAAAGGACTGTAGTTAATATATAGACATGAGGGAAATGTCTAGAACAGAAGTTACAGTTGATCTATATTCAAGCCTTGCTATAGAGTTAAAGGAGAAATGATAGCTAAACTGTAAAAAAAACTGAACTTTGCTAGCTGCTTTTGTAAGCAGAACATCTGCAACATAACAGGAATCCTTGAGACCCTTGATAAAACTATGTTATGGCAGAACTAAGCAAACCTTGTGATAAGGGAATATAGGCTAGAAGCAAAGGCGAGAGTAGATGTGCCTTTGAAGATTTCATCTGAAATGTGCAAGATAACAGAGAGCAGGTGTTCCTGGAAGATTGCCTTGGAATTATTACAGCACATGCAAGATAAGAGCAAACAAGGTCAACAGGAGGAAAGAAACTGAACTTTTGACTAAGGACAATCCATGTTACAGATAACATTAGAAATAGATTTTAAGATTTACATTTGTTGACATACAATTATGTAAACATAATCACAGAAAAATGCATATGCAATTAAGTCAGTGTAAAATATATATAAGTGGCTGATTTGTTATGCTGAGATGGTGTGAAAGAGATCACATGCCCCCTCAGTATAAACGCTTTTTTCTTTACTTAATAAAATCTTTTTTTTCATTTCAGCCTTTGTGCTTCCTTTGAGATTTTCTCTTTTAAATAGTTTTGACAATTATTATCACCAGATTGGGAAACTTTGTAAACACTAAAAAGATTCTCATCCAGGGTTGGCTATCCCTGCCTCTAGATGTCGAGAGTCTCTGTTCTTTTAGACTCAACCATCACAATAGTTCTTATGTCTACAAGTGTCATTTTTATTTAGGTACAGTAGGTTTTGTATGGGTTTGAAGGGTTCACCATACAAGCAGGTTATGGTGAGATGTGTACCTGGGACTTTTTAATGTGACATTCACTGCAGTACACTCTAGAGTGCCCCTCTGCTCTGCTGAAATGTCTCTGTGGCCATCTGAAACTGTCATACAGGCTGGAATGTACTGTTTCTTTCACATCTTTAGGTGGTGGAGGGGGTCAGTGATCACAGGGGAGTAAGGGGGAGGTCATGCCAATACCTCCAGTGGTCATCTGGTCAGTTTGGGCATATTTTTGACCCTTATTCATTTTTAAAACAGGTCTAGCTCCAAACATCTAAATGGTGCCCTGGATGTTTTGTTAAATGTTTGATTACCACTACAAAATGTCCAAGTCCGAAGTCCACCCTAAGCCCACCGAAAACATGTCTTTCAACATGCTCCTTGGAATTTAGACAAACAGGCGATGAACAGCCTAGAAAGACATATAGATATGGGTTTTGAACAGGGCCGGATTAACCAATAGGCCTGATAGGCATGTGCCTAGGGCCCAAAATGGTCAGGGGCGCCCGATAAAGAAGGGCATCAATTTTGTTTTTTTCCAAACAGCGATGGGCCCCTCCAGCATCGATCGGCAATGTGGCCCCCCATGATCAGCAAAGTGGCCCCCCATTGATGGAAAGTAAGACAATCAAGTAACGGGAACTGTAAGAAAGGCAATGGGAACTGTTATGTAGTAAGCGGTGCTGCTTGCCCAAAGCTTCCCTCTGACACAGCTTCCTGTTTCTGCCTGGGTGCATCAGAGGGAAGCTTTGGGCAAGCAGCACCGCTTGCAAAATTACAGTTCCTGTTGCCTTTCTTACCCGTGTTGCGTGCTTGTCTTACTTTCCGTCGATGGGGGGCCACTTTGCCGATTGGGGGGGCCCGCATTGCCGATCGGTGAGGCCCACATTAAAGATCGATGCTTGGGGGGCATCGCCGTTATAAAAAAAAAATCAGAGTGAAAGGTGAGTGGTGAGATGGGCCTGGGGTGGAGGGAGAGAGAGAAGGGGGCAAGACAGGGCAGATGATGGATGTGGGAAGAAAGGGGCAGGGCAGGACAGATGATGGAAGTGGGAAGAAGGGAGACAGAAGGGAGCAGGGCAGATGATGGAAGTGGGGAGATGGGAGACAGAAGGGATCAGGGCAGATGATGGAAGTGGGGAGAACTTGTGCCCAGCCCTCACCTCCTCACCAACTGCTACTACTTTCCCACATGCAGGATGGGGGGAAGAAGATAGTTAGTGAGATAGTGGAGGGGTGAAGGAAAGGGATGGCAAGCTGTGAGTAGACACAGTGAAAAAAGGGAAACTGAGTGCTGAATAGTAAGACAGAGGCAGAAAATAGAGAAGGAAGACCAGAGAAGAAAAGGAAAGGGAAGAGAGAGGAGAGAGATGCCAAAGAACGGGGAAGGACACAGAGATATCACATTCGAGTGAAGGAAATGAGATGCTAAAAATCACAGGGGGGAGGGAAGGAGAGATGGAAGGAGAGATGATGGATGCCAGACCAAGGGGGGGAGGGGGCAGGACCAGAGATGGCAGAGAGAGACAAACATTTTCTGGAAGGGGCAGACAGTGGATGGAAGGAAGAGAATGATGAGAAGATGAAGAAAGCAGAAACTAGACAACAAAGGTAGAAAAAAAATTCTCTATTTTTATTTTTGCTTTAAGATAAGGTATTATTGTAGCTGTGTTGATAATCATTTATTAATAGAAAATGGAAATAAAATGATACTGTTTATTGAACTAATTTTAATACATTTTTTACAAATTCAGAGACCATAACTCCTTTCCTCAGGTCAGGACAGGGATACTGTAACAGCAGTATAGTTTACTAATCTGAAGAAAGAGATTTTAACCTCTGAAAGCTAAGTAAGAAATGTATTAGTCCAATAAAATGATGGGCATTACATTTTCTTCCCGCTATGCCCCATACCTCCTACCCAAATGCAAAATATAAATTGGTGTGCTTCCCAAAGCCCTGCCAGCTGAAGATCTCTTCCTCTAGGAAAGAAGGGGAGTTTTGTTCAGAGATGTTTGGAGGTTGCATAGAAGAAAAACTGTACATTGGCACTGGTATGGCAATCTTTGTTTTGAATTTTAAAATAAAAGAAATAAAGTGGAAATAAAAAAGTAAATACATGGGGGCGGAGCAGGAGGTGGGGCATGGTATGGCAGGACAGGGACAGGGGCAGGGGGCCCAGTGTACTTGTGTGCCTAGGGGCCTTCGACAAATTAATCCTGCCCTGGTTTTGAAAAGAGTGATTTGGATGTTTTATTTTTTTTAAAAAAATCCACATGCCTCGTCATGCCATTTTTTGGGGACTTTGTTCTCTTTTGAAAATGAGCCCCAAAGTATATTTGTGGTTTGTTCTGTGTACTAGAAAAATCAATCATCCTCAAAAGGTACATTGAAGTCTGGAGTTCCTCAGGCATCTTTGTTATCCTCAGTTCTTTTCAACCTGCACCCTGTGCCTTTTGGCAAAGCTCCTCGACACTTAGGGGATCAACTTCAATTTTTTTGCTATTGACATCCAGCTACTTTTTTCCTTGGATGACAATCAAGAATCAGCCATAAGGAATCCTAACAGCAAACTAAGCAACTGACTATTTGAACATAATCTGGTACTTAATATTGATAAAATGTCTGCAATGTGGATCTCCTATGGTCACAAAGGACCAAATTCATTAAGCAAACCAATTGTGTGCCGATCAGTTTGCGAGCCCTTTGCAATCAAATTTCCCTGCAACCCCATTCACTAAAGCCTGTAGTGATCCTCCCATGCAAATTAGCAAAACCCCATACAAAATAGCCAAGCGATTGATTCACTAACAATTGTTTGGCTATTTTGAATTAGGTTTTACTATTAGCAAACCCCACTTCTGCAGACCTACCGGTAACTGAGTTACCGTCAGATCTGCAGGTTTTTTGACAGGCCTGCCTGTCTTTTTTATTCATTTTTTTCCATGGCACAGATATTTTGTATGTGTTACACATGCAAAATATCTGCCCCATTACAAACATTAATAAAAGACAGGTAGGCCTGTCAAAAAAAAGTACTCCCCCACACACAAACATGCCCCTCCCTGAGGAAAACACCCCCCCCAAGCACGGTCTCCCTCACCCCTGACCGGCATAGCCCTCGCCCTCTCTCCCCATGACTGGCACGGCACAGCCCTCGCTCCCCCCCCCCCCCCCCGGCACCAAAAAGTTAGAAGCAGGAGGAATACTCAGTCCCTCATGCTCCTAGGACTCCCATCCACCCTGGTACCTTTAAAATAGTTGGGAGCAGGAAGGGTGCCAGGTCCCTCCTGCTCCTTGCCAATCAGTGCCTTAGGCCTCTCCCCGTGCATCAGATGATGTGCCAGGGTGGGGCCTAAGGCTGCTGTTGGGCGGCGGCTGGACGGAGAAGCAGGCCGACCAGGGATGGGCCAGGGGGTGGGAGGCCTAGGAGCAGGAGGGATTGAGCACCCCTTCTGCTCCCAACTTTTTGGTGCAGGGGGTGGGTGGGCACTTCCAGGATGGGGCAAGGGCTGTGCCGTTTTGAGCCGAGCTGAGGAAGGGTGAGGGAGAGATCGGGGCAGAGCAGGGAGGCAGGAGAGATCAGGGCCTTGGGGGTGTCGGGCAGGGCCGGTGTGTCGGGTCAGTGGGTGGGCCTAGTGTAGGCTCTCCTGCCTGCCCTGCTCTACCAAGATCTCTCTTGCCTGCTCGCCGGACTCTCCTGCTCTCTGCCACTGTTCCCAGCAGTGCAGGCCTGCTTTAAAACCATGGGCTTACACTGAACGGAACGGCGGCAGAGTCCAGCAGCAGGCAAGAGAGATCTGGGCAGAGCAGGGCAGGCAGAAGAGATCAGGGCTGAGCCCTGACAACAGTGACAGGAGGCTGCTTCTCCTGTCACTACTGTCAGGATGTGCGCATGAGCGGGGATCGCTCTCTAGTGATCCTGGCCGTGGGTAGGGGGCATGTTAACGATCGTCCCCATTTGCATGCAGACCTTTAGTGAATTCATTGGCCGGCATGAAAAATGGAAACGTATCGCACACGGTTTGGAGGTTTAGTGAAGCTAGGCCAAAGTGCTGAGAGCTTTTCAAGCATTTCAGGGCACAACACCTATAGCTTTCTTATTAATGTAACTGTCTTGGGCAGTTGCTGCAATTTCAACTTAAATTTTAGTACTCAAATTAATCATGTTGTAACGTCAAGTTTCTACCAATTGCTCATGTTGCGCCAATTAAAACCAATTTGGGAATTAGAAAATCTTACACAGTGGGGGGGGGGGGGGGGGGGGGGCGCTGTTGAGTCCGATGAAGATGGTCGTCTGAACAGTTAGCTCCAGCAACCCTTTCCATCTTTTTTCTCTCTGGCTGTACTGCACTGGTGCTAGACCCTTCCATTCAGATCCATCTGCTCTCTAAACAATGGCTACAGTTATTAAAGGTGAAAGGCACAAGCCCGACCCTCCATCTCCTGCAAAAACTTCAACTTCAGTGACTTCTGATAAACCTGAGGCTCCCTCCATGTCTGATCTATGGGATGCCATCAAAATGGTTCAGGACCTAATGACTGACACCAAAGATGCTTTTGCTGAACTCAAGGATGACCTCGCGACGATCCACACGGATTTGACCACTTTCAAATCTAAAATTGCCGACTTAGAAATCAAAACAGCGACTGCAGATGCTAATATTAAAGCCCTTCAGGGCCACGTGAAACACATGTTGGCCCTGGAAAGGGAGATGGAAGATGCGAGTAATCGCTCGTGCCATAACAATTTGCGTTTTTTGGGGGTCCCGGAGGGTCAAGAAGGTAATAATATGGTGGCTCACCGCTCGCCATTTTCCCGGCTGCCACGTGATCACTGACCCTGACCCATTGTGCTGAGGATCCTCCGTTACCCGCAGGTCATCGAAATATGGCAAAAAGCAAGATCCATCGCGCCTGTGACTCACGAAGGAAACAAGATCCTTTTCCTCCCTGATCTTCACAAGCACACCGTCAAAGCCCATCAGCAACTTCTAGCCTTTCGTCTGCAATTGAAAAAGATGGGCACCCGCTTCGGCATGTTCTACCCCGCGCGGATGCGGATCACGCACCTCAACCAAACAAAGGACTTCTCCGACCCTGAACTTCTGGCCGCCTACATTGAGGAGACTTCGCCGACCCCGATCGACTCAGTCTAAGCTTGTTCCCGCTGTGCCTGCTGCTCGACTGCCACGCTGTAAATAATGAATGACTTTCTGTATTCTCGTACAGTTATTTATACTTATGCCAGCTTGTGATTTTCTTTTCTTTTCTTTCTGTATCGTCGCGCTATGCAGTCTACTATTTTGCTTAGATATTCCCTTCCCCTCTTTTTTCCACTCAGAATTTTGTCCTGTCTCCCTCCTTTACGGATACTATGCTGCACTGCTGTGTAATTGTAGGCCTTATTGCTCTTAGACTGCTCGTGCTTTACTGCCATATAGCTCATATTTCCTTACCTTTTCTGTTTTTTCTTCTCACTTATCTTTACGAGCTGTGTCTTATTGCTTTCTGCCTCTTGTATCACCACTCTTTTTATCTGTTTCAATATAGCGTGCTCCTTTACTAGTTTCACAGTCATTAGTCACGCTTCAAAGTGCTTATGACTCACTTGTTTATACTGATTGCCTTCAATCAACCATTGTTAGTTTACGATGTTTGCCTTAGCTTAACAGCGGGACCTGGAGTGACCCGCTTCCCCATAACAATCTACCTCCCACCCGATATATCTCACACCTTTCCCAAGGAGACAAATACTCTTTAGTTGGTAAAAAACCTGGCCGCAGCCCTGTTTATTGAACAGTAAACATATTCATATAACACTTTTAACATAATTAAATATATAAATTAACAGCCATAAATAAAACATTAAATGATTACCCAGAACAATGGTATCACCATTGTGACCTTGATCCCGAGCTACTTTAACAGATGTAAATGGCCCCCGACCCCGCCATCTAAGCAAGGGTCCGAGGGGTGGCATGTCTCACACATGCCCCATTATCCAAGGTCAACCGACCCACCAGGCACAGCTCCCAGCCGGCCCACCGCTCATCCCTTGATGAGCCCAGTAGCCAGTAGCTTGGGATACCGCCACAGGCCTGTAACCAGTTACAGCCTCCCCCCCCCAAGAAACAGAGCTGCGGCTAGGGGACCAACACTCGTTCGCAACAGGAGGCGAAGTCGTCCAACAACAGATCCCAACCAATATCGGACAGATGCACCCGATCCCTTTAGTATAACCCAGAACAAGACACATCAACCCATTCGTGCCTAATCTGAATACCACCCCGAGCCTCCACCCATCGTCCTACCTGACGATTAACCTTAGCTAGCCCCCTGGTCCACCGCCGAGACGCCAACCGGCTCGGCCGAGGAATGATATCGGACCAAACCAGCCGCGCCCCAGGGAACCAACCTTGAACCACCCCCAAATCACTAATGATCATGTCAATAAGATGTTTGCCGCTAAGGGCATCGATATCATTACCACCCAGGTGAAGTAGCAACAGTTCTGGACGACGAGGACGCCGCCGAAGATCATTCAGCAGAGGTAACAACTGGTGCCAGCGCATGCCTCTCTGCCCCCACCAAGAGACGAACACTCCGCAATGCCCAAGGCACAAGTGCCGACCGCCGGGCCGGACAACGGCACGCTCCCCAGCCCAATGGACGAAGGAGTGCCTGATAATCCAAACAGACAGGACCCACTGCACAGCACCTGCAAAGCAAACCCTGCAATTAAGTCACAGACCACCAAACCGGAATGTTAGTAAGAAGGGAGCCATGCAGTGACCCCCACCTAGTCCCCCCACTACAGAAACAATCCCCATACAGGAAACCCCATCCCTTCCACCGCCCAGGACCGATACACACCCCAGAACTCCCCACTAATCCAACCCACCCGACCGAGAATCATCACGAGTATAACCCGACGGACGTATATAACCACGATAAGCATCCGACGACCACCGACCGAGTTGTCGAATGACCGTCTCAGGACCCCTGCTGCAAACGCACTAGTAGCCACCCCAATGCAAAAGGAATGAGTGCCGTAACGCGCCGGCTCCTCACCACACTTACCCAGGGCAAGACGCAACACCGCCAGGAACTGATAATGCGAGAGAAGAGCGCTATTCTCATGCACCAACAACGCCAAGGCAGAGTGCGGACGGACCGCCATATAGGCATCCATAGAGCGGACGGGGCACAATGCACAACCCTCCACCTGATGCAGGATCAACGTGCGCCCCCTGCCCAGCTGGTCCAACTTAGACCGAGCAATGAACAATCGCAACGTGGTCCCCGCAACACACACCTGGCTACGCAGCAGGCCCCGCATCCCTCGCACATCCGACGGATGGACAAGCAGCTCGCCGACGCGCAGTGCACCATAGAAAGACAAGGTGAAAGCTGCCCGAAACAAGCACGCCTCAAAACCAGAACTCGTCACCCTTGGTAAAACACCGACGAGGCTAACCAACAGCGCATGGGTAATTGGAAGCCGGGAGTCCGGAAGCCGCGGGGCCGCCCGCCCCCAGGCCGCCAACATCAGGCGCGGCAAAAACCCTGATGACGGTCAAGACCAACCGAAGGCCTTACAGAAGAATGCAAAGCCTGCCAAATGCCCTGCCCCGCACTCCGGGAGCTACCCATATGCTGCGAGGAAGCAAGGAAGTCCGCTAGCAGGACTTCAGAGACGGGACTGGGCATCCAACCTCGAGATCGAAGAAAGCCGGACACCGTAACAAAACCCCGATTGTACCGGGACCAAGTAGACGGAGCTACGGATTGTTGCAATAAGCACCAGATCTGTTCGCCACCAGGCTCCACAAATGCTCCGGCATCCGCAATCCCTCCTGTTTCGCCGCCAGCGCCAGCCTCCGAAAATGTAAAAAATGGAAATGAGAAAGAGCATCAGCAAGCCTGTTCTGAACCCCAGGAATGTGACACGCCCGAATGAACAAGTTGAGACGCAAGCAGCGCACGAAAAGTTTGTGCATCAACGCAGTCACCTGTAAACATTTCGCAGCCTGCCTATTGACCACTTCGACCACTCCCATGTTTTCACACCTAAACACCACCCGCCGATTCCGCAGTCTATCCGGCCACAGGTCGCAAGCCACCAACAACGGAAAAAGCTCTAGCAGAGTGACATTACGGGTCAGCCCGGCACGCCGCCAAGACTCCGACCAAGCCGCCGCACACCAATCCCCCTGGAAATAGAGCCTGAAACCCACGCCACCGGCCGCATCCGATTGCAGCTCAAGATCCAAATTAGAAACCTCCGGCTGTTGAATCGGGAGCGAACCGTTGAAGTGTTCAAGAAAGAGAGACCACATTTGCAGGTCCGCCCGAATCCCAGCCGAAATGCGCACGAAGTGTCTGCAGTCTCGTACGCCCGCCGTTGCTGCCGCCAGTCTGCGAGAAAAGGGGCGACCCATAGGCAAGACCCGACAGGCAAAGTTAAGAGACCCCAACAAAGACTGAACAACCCGTAAAGTCGGCTTGTGGTAAGCCCGCACCAGGGAGAGCAAATCCAATAACTGCCTCACCTTACCCAGCGGGAGCCGGGTAACCATCGCCACCGTGTCCATCTCAATCCCCAAAAACATGAGACATGTAGAGGGGTCTGTGGACTTATCCACCGACAGCGGAATCCCAAATTCCAGGGCCATGCCCTCGAACATGGCTTTCAAGAGCCCGCAATCACCTGAATCAGCCTCCCCAACAAAAAGAAAATCATCCAGGTAGTGAACAACCGCGTTCCTCCCAGCACGCCGAACGGTGACCCAGTGCAAAAAGGAACTGAACAATTCAAAAAAGGTGCAAGATATAGAACACTCCATGGGCAGACAACGATCAAAATAAAAGGAACCCTCGAACCGAAACCCCAACAACGGATATGAGGACGGATGCACCGGCAACAAACGAAAAGCAGATTCAATTTCAACTTTTGCCATCAGAGCCCCGGGGCCCATCCGCCGAACCAGACATAAAGCACTGTAAAGGGACGCATAGCGCACCGAACAGAAATCACGCGGAATACCCTTGTTCACTGAGCGGCCCGCAGGCCTGGATAAGTTATGAATCAAATGATATTTACCAGGCTCCTTCTTAGGTATGATGGCCAGCGAAGACAACACCATCACCGGGAAAGGGCGTTCCCGGAAAGGCCCAGCAATCCGCGCCCGCACAAGTTCATCAGCCAACTTTCTTCGAACTTCCACTAGAAGCTGAGAGACAGAGGAAGCATTGGAAGCTTGGACATTATCCAAAGGCAGCACGAAGCCCTCGCTAAAACCCCCAATAAAACCCGAGCCATCCGCGAATCGCCATACTGAGCAAGTCACGGACGCATAGCGCCCACATCGACCGGGGTGGGCAACCTGCGGGACGTGTCCTCACTTAGCAGGGGCCGAGGACACCCCAGCTCCTTTCTTGGGGCATTTGAGGGCCGAGTGACCCTAACCACACAGGGAACAGGCGTGTCGAAAGCGACAGTCGGTAAAGGAGTAGACCGATTTATTAAACTGCCAGCAGAGGCCTGGACCACCCCCGGCTCCTGTACCTCCGGGCGGACGAAAGGAACGCCCCCCCCCCCCCCGTGACCTGAGAACCCGGCTTACCCAATGGACCCTGCCCCGAAGCTCCCGGCTTCGCCATGTAAGTGAGCCAGAGAGGGTACCCCAGGACATGTGCCGGTTCTCCTCCATCTTGTCGCGGAATGCCTCGTCATAATTCAGCCATGCCCAACCCCCAAACTGCTGACAAGAATCGAGAATAGAGTCAGCATAAGCCAGCAAAAGACCGTAATCCTGGGGGCGCTCCCGCCCCCAGACACTGGCAAGTCGTAAGAAAGCAAGCGTCCAATTGAGGACATTGCGAGAAACCGTGCCCACTTTAGGTTTCCCTCCCTCTTTCCTGCTCTTCTTCTTCCAACCTCGCACCCTGCCTTCCAGCAGTTTAAAAATGTCCACACACGACCGCCTCCTAATCTTACGACGCAGGGACCGAGGGACTTTCTCCCACAGCTCTGACAGCGCTATGAGTGCAGGGGCACCCCAATCATCACCTTCCCGAACTTGCCCTTCCCCAGCTACCTGCCGAGGTGACCCAGAGGAGGAAGACGACGAAGAAGAGGAAGAAGAGGTTAAAGAAGAGGAAGAGGATGAAGAAGAATCCCTGCCCCCCGGCTCTTTTTACCCTTCCCCTTTTTCTTCCCCCGTTTACCCCGAACACTAACCCCAGCCCCTAGGGCCATGTTACCCGCAATCTGTTCACCTCCAGGTCCACGTCCGCCTCCAATCGCTCCCAAAGCGGCGCCATTCGCAGCAACCACCATAGCAGGACGCTGTCGAGCCCGATCAAGCTCTCCGACACCGATCCTTGGAGCTGCGGCCGGTCCTCCACTTGACGATCCAGCAGCAGAAGTCCCAGCCACTTCAACAGGTCCAGCAGCGACGTCCTGTGGGAAGAAATCCAGACAGGGGCCAGTAACCTGCACAGCATGAGGGTAAGTTAGCCCCGCAGAACCAGCCCCAACTTGAGGTCCCCCTACACCCCCGGACCCCCCAGCCACACTCGGACCCAAAGGAGAAGGAGGAAATGGAGGGTGCACCGACGCCCAGGGGTTAACACTCCAGGGAGCGCACCAGGGTCCTGCAGGCCAAGGAGACCACCAACCCGCCTGGCCAGCTGGTGCACTGCTACCCACCCCCGATGTCGAGGGGAGAACTGGCACCGCTTCCAACTCACCCCCCGTCGCACCACCCCTGCCGGGAGAAGGAGACCGCACCGCAGGATGGTCCCGCCCTGGTGGAACAGAAGCCCCAGCCCCCCGTGACCCGACCACAAGGACCCCGTCTGCCGGCAAAGTACTCACAGCCAGCGCCCCAGCCGAAGCAGCTCCACACCTCCCTCTACCAGCAGGAGGCCGGCTCCCGCCCCTGCGGGTCGACCCCGCACCACGTCCTGCCTCAGGCACCACCCCCACTACCTCCAGCGCTATAGCTGATCGCACAGCCGAACGGGAGCACCTCGGAGGTAACAGCCTGCCCCCCCTAGCAGCCACACTCACCGAAAGGCGATCTTCCTCGTTGAGGGAGTCGCCCACCAACAAGGACAGCTCGGCAGGATCCGCAGCGGCGGCCCGAGACAAGCGCTCTATACTCCACCCGCTCCGATGATCCACACGCGGCAACCGACGCCGGACAGGAAAAGGTAGGCCGCGAACACGAACCCACGCGGCCGGATATGAGCAAGCTGCCTTGGAGGACCTAAAACCGTTAGGGTCCTCCGAGAGCCCCGTCTTTTATCCCCTCCCACCCACAATCCTCTTCGGCCGCAACGGACCAATTGAAGGTCGCTCCCTCGACGATACAACCTCCCTCGACCCGCATCCTGCTGCCCCTTGACCAAACAACCCCCCCCCCCTAGACTACCTAGCCCACGGGCGACTCAGCGAGCCACCCAGTCCCGCGTTAACGTTGCCCGTCGATACTAGCTCTTGGGCTTATTATTCTTCTTGAACTTATTTATTTTCCTATTGATGATTGATACAGCTTTCATTCTAACAGCGGAACCTGGAGCGGCCCGCTTCTTCTAAACTTATATTTATACCTATCTTTCTTACCCCTGTACAACCCCAAGAAGACACATAAACCGGTGTGGAAAAAAACCTGGCCGCAGCCCTGTTTATTGAAAATAAACATATTTAAATAACTTTTAACATATTATAAATAACATATACAAACAGCATTAATAACAGCTTATCCAATTAAACCAGCACAATGGTATCACCATTGTGACCCTGATCCCGAGCTACCAGCTTAGATGTAAATGGCCCCCGACCCTGCCGTCTAAGCAAGGGTCCGAGGGGTGGCATGTCCCCACATGCCCCATTGTCCAGGGTCGTCCAACCCACCAGGCACGGCTCCCAGCTGGCCCACCAACCGCCAGTAGTTCGGGATACCGCCAACCAAAAACCGAACCCCACAACCTCTAAATAGCGGGCGGGAGGTTGGGAATTTGCCTTGGAGGACCGGAAACCTCCAAGAGCCCTCTTATTTATTGCCTACCCGCCCTGCCCTGCAACTGCGACCCGACCTATCGGAGGAAAACCCCTCCCCGTCAGGAATGACCTCCTCCTATCTCCTCTCTTGCCCTATACTTAACCCCCCTCCCCCTTGCTTTCCCAACAGGCAGCCCCTCGGGCCTTCCAGCTCCGCGTTAGAGCCGCCCGTCGAGACAAGCTCTCGGGCTATTTATTTCATTCCTGTCTATGCATACAGCTTTACACTTTTGCCTCACTATTGCTAATATTTTGACAAGCAGTGGCGTACCAAGGGGGGGGGCGGGGGGGGCGGTCCGCCCCGGGTACCAAGCCCTGAGGGGGTGCTCCCGGTCCGGTCCAGTTACCCCCCCCTGCGCCGGGTGTCGCGTCTGGAAACAGCCTGCAGCAAGATCGCGATGCCAGAGATCTTTGCCTGCTTCGACTGTTTCCTCCGCCACGGTCCTGCCCCTCCTCTGATGTCAGAGGAGGGGCGGGACCGCGGCGGAGGAAACAGCCGAAGCAGGCAAAGATCTCTGGCATCGCGCGATCTTGTTGCAGGCTGTTTCCCCAGGGCAGTAGCGTACCAAGGGGGGCGAGGGGGAGGTCCATCCCGGGTGCCGCCTTAGGGGGGGGTGCACAGCTGGCCCGGTCCCTATCGCGCTCCTACCCTCCCAGCGAAAGCAGCATCGGCGCCATTATCGAAAAAGGTAATGGCGCCAGGCCTTGGAGCACCAAGGCAGACCGCTTCTCCCCTCTCCCAGCCGAAACCCCGCTGACCATCCTATCTCTCTCCCCCCCAAGTGAACCTTTCTGACCCTCCCAGCGAAAGCAGCAAACCTCCCTCCAGTAGCGTCGGCTTTATCCTCCCTCTGCCGCATCACTGATGACGTCATCAGTAACGCGGCAGAGGGAGGAGAAAGCCGCGAAGGAGGTTTGCTGCTCTCGCTGGGAAGGTCGGAAAGATTCACGGGGGGGGGGGAGATAGGAGGGTCAGCGGGGGTTCGGCTGGGAGGGGGGAGAAGCGGACTGCCTCGGTGCTCCATTACCTTCTTCGGGCAGCAGCAGCGTTTACAATTCGCTGCTGTTGCCGGCTTCAGGCCTTGTTCTCTGCCGGGTCCTGCCTACTTCCAGTTTTCATGAAGACAGGACCCGACAGAGAGGAAGGCCTGAAGCGGGCAACATCAGTGAATTGTGAATGCTGCTGCTGCCCGATGAAGTTCAGGACATCAGGACATCGGGGAAGGAGCAGGGAGAAATCGGCTGCTGGCTTGGGGGTGAGGGTAGGGAAAGAATCGTGGAAGTGGAGAAATCGGCACGATGGCTTTGTGCAGGCTAGGGGGAGAGAGAAAGAAAGGAAAAAATAAAGAGGGGGGCCAGGGGGAGAGAGAAAGAAAGGCAGAAAGAAAGAGGGGGACCAAGGGGAGAGAAAGAAAGGCAGAAATAAAGAGGGGGACCAAGGGGAGAGAAAGAAAGGCAGAAATAAAGAGGGGGTCAAGGGGGAGAGAAAGAAAGGCAGAAAGAAAGAGGGGGCCAGGGGGAGAGTGGGAGAGAGAAAGAAAGGCAGAAAGAAAGAGGGGGACCAAGGGGAGAGAAAGAAAGGCAGAAATAAAGAGGGGGGTCAAGGGGGAGAGAAAGAAAGGCAGAAAGAAAGAGGGGGGCCAGGAGGAGAGAGAAAGAAAGGCAGAAATAAAGAGGGGAGCCAGGGGGAGAGAGAAAGAAGAAGGATCAGAAGAAGGACCAGAGACTCATGAAATCACCAGACAAAAAAGTAGGAAAAATGATTTTATTTTCAACTTAGTGATCAAAATGTGTCCGTTTTGAAAATTTATATCTGCTGTCTATATTTTGCACTATGGCCCCCTTTTACTAAACCGCAATAGGGTTTTTTAGCGCAGGGAGCCTATGAGCATCGAGAGCAGCGTGGGGCATTCAGCGCAGCTCCCTACGCTAAAAACCGCTATCGCAGTTTAGTAAAAAGGGAGGGGGAATATTTGTCTATTTTTGTATAGTTGTTACTGAGGTGACATTGCATAAAGTCATCTGCCTTGACCTCTTTGAAAACCCGCAGAATATAAATGATAATTAACATTTTCTCTGCGTACAGCGTGCTTTGTGTTTTTAAAATTTTATTGTTGGTAGATCATTTTGACTTGGCCACAAAGGTAAGGGGGAGGGAGGGAGGGGAACTGCTGAAAGACATCTAATAATCCTTGCAGGCTTGACTGCAGGGAATTATTTTTGTAAAATCATGTTTTGTTATGTGACTGGCATTATCTAGACTTTAATTTCTATGAATGAATAGAATGAAAATGATATAAAATTACTTGCTTGTTTTTATGTGCGTGCGCTGAAGGAAAGTGGAGAGAGAGTGGGCTGAGGATGCTGAAGGGAAATGGGGAAGAGAGTGGGGAGAAGACGCTGATTTATAAATTGACAATTGTACAGAATATTGTTTCTTTTTATACTTTAATATAAACAATTCAAGGCTTGTGTGGATGGAATCAGGTGGTTTGCGGGGATGGGGACCGAGCTTACGGGGATTAGTCCAATAAAATTGTATTTTTTTATATCTCATTATTTGTTTTATTTTTATTTGTTAATTTATAAAGTGGTGATTGTTATGTATCAGTTTTTTCAAATTTACATCTACTGTCTTTATATTTTGCACTGTATTAGAGGACATGTGTTACTGTTTTTTGTGGTGTTGCATTGTATCCAGGGTCTGGTTTCTTGGCGGATCAGTTTAACTTTTGTCTACATATTTCTATTTTTAGTTTGTGATTATTCCATTTTGGGCGAGGGTGTATCTCTGTTCTGTGTGTATGAAAAAGACATAGTTTTCAGTTGGCATTGACTACAGGACCAATTGACTGTGCGGGATCTGGCTTGTTTAGTTTTACAATGTATGTGTTGGTGTTCTAGTGCTCACTGCAGTGTTTAAGATGCTGCCTTTTCCTAGGTACACTCTTGTGGTGCGATAGGTAGATTGGTACTAAAAATCATATTTTTCATATAGATGGGGGGGGTGTCAAAAAATGATGGGCCCTGGGTGCCTCATACCCTAAGTACGCCACTGCCTGCAACTACTCCATATGTACTTCTAATGTCATGACAATTTAGACATAATTTATGTTTTGTTATGTTTGGAATAATGGTTACATATATGAGGTTCAATAAAAGAAAATTTTCACTGCCTGTTTCTATTCTGACCATTTATTCCATTTCATGGTTATTGCAAAAAAAAAAAAAAATTTTTTTACATGGGGGGGGGGGGGGTGTCAAAAAATGATGGGCCCCGGGTGCCACATACCCTAGGTACGCCACTGTTGACAAGTACTCCTTTGCTCTTGTGAATTATTCTCCATTGTGTACAATGTCTTTATCCATAACTTCTTTAAATGTCAAAGGTCTTAATAATATGATTAAGAAACGTAGACGTCCAATTTGGACTCGAACATCATGGCAGTGTGAGCTGATTGCTCCCACCCTCTTCTCAGATAATCGTTCTGATCTTCCTTGCATCTTTTAATTTTTTTTTTTTTTCAACTGAAGCCTTGCCAAACTGCTTTCAGCACTCTGAGAGATATGGCCAGCAAAAAATCCAAAGCAGACGTGTTTCCAGTAACAAACGTCTTAAGTCTGCTCCCCCCTCTCCTGATAAGTCTGGCGCCATTACAGACCTCATGGAAGAAACCGATCCGATTCTCACTGAGCTGCAGAATATAAAATCCCTCATGAAATCTCACATGGAAATATCAAAAGACATGAGAGGGGAATTGGAATCTATACACACTCAATTGGCAGCCTCCCAACAGCGTTTTGAAGCACTCTCTGACCGTGTTGCAGCTGTTGAAAAGGATATTCCAGCAGTGCATGCCAACTCAGCAGCCATCTTAAAATTATCCACAGACCTTGAAGATATGGCCAACCGCAGCCTGAGGTCGAATTTGCGGATCCTCGGCATGCCGGAAGGGGCATGACACTCTTACTTTCCTGATAGCAAAGTTAAACAAGGTTGGAATATTCAAAGGTAAATGGTTTTTCTAAAATACCTCAGCCCCACCACTCCACCTGCTATGTTAGCTTCAAAACAGCGGGAGATTTACGTGGCAACTCATCATAGGTATTAAATTTATCTAAATGCTGTGATAGTTACGGATAGCGTGTGTGTGATAGTGTGTGTGTGTGATAGTACGGATAGCGTACTCCAGGGGTAGAACTGTGGGACAGAGATGTGATCCCTTAAAGTACGGTAAGAGGGAAGAGAGGGGGAGAGGTTACCACAGCCCATGTGGAAAATGCCAGTGGTGTCCCTCCACCATTAGTGGTGAATCATGGAGGGTTCCGGCAAGATCAGTGAGTCTTGATTCTAATGCGGTTACAGACTGCGCTTCACAGGATGTTATATATGCGATCATATGCCCATGTGAATTGGTATATATTGGCAGGACTAATCGTAAGATTAGAACTAGACTCACTGAACATAAATCACGCATTGTTAATAATGTTGTTCAAGCACCTTTAGTTGTCCACTGGCAGAGATATAACCATCGGGTTGATCAGATTAGATGGCGAGTGATTAAAAAGATTACGGGGAGGGATGGTGGGAAGGATTTACGGAGGTTGAATGAGGCAGAGCAAAGACTTATTTTTTCTTTGAACACAGTAGAACCAGGGGGACTGAATGGAGAGATTGACTGGGTTTCGTTGATTGGTGGATGAATGAACCAATGGTAGTGCCGGGGGGGAGTGTCCATCACCGGGTTTGGATTTAAAAGCAGCCTGAGAATGCCGGCGCCATCTTTTCACAGAAGTTGCACTTGTGAGTCGGATGACAACGGCGGCCTCGGTAAGCGTTTTGATTAAGTGATTTTTAAACTGGTTTATATGGGGGGGGTGGCATGTGGGGCTAGATTTCTCTACCATTTCCCTAAGGTTTGTTCTCTTTACTTTCACACTAGGGAGACCCTTGAAACAGCACTGTTTGTGCGAAACATGTCGGGTCTGACTCCCAGGTCCAGCTGTGTGGTTAAAAGCTAAGTATACACACCAATAAAAATATATCAGTTTATAAAAATGATAATGATTTAGTAAAACTATCACAGCATTTAGATAAATTTAATACCTATGATGAGTTGCCACGTAAATCTCCCGCTGTTTTGAAGCTAACATAGCAGGTGGAGTGGTGGGGCTGAGGTATTTTAGAAAAACCATTTACCTTTGAATATTCCAACCTTGTTTAACTTTGCTATCATTTAAGAAGGGTTGGTGTTAGAACTAACAACTAACATACTGGTATTGCACTAAAACTCTTACTTTCCTAGCATCTTGGCTCCCCAAGTTCCTCGATCTTGAATTCTCCCCGGCCCTGGAGCTGGAGCGCGCTCACCGATCCCCCTCCACCCTGCAACCCGGTAACCAGCGCCCACGCCCGCTGGTTGTCAAGGTGCTCCGTTTCCAGCATACTCTGCAAATTCTGAACGCGGCCAAGGGGAAAGCATCGCTGTTACACCAGGGCCGAAAGATCATTATTGTGCCCGACCTGGCTCCCACCAAGGCGGCTAGACGGAAGGCCTTTCTAGCCATGTGGCAGGATCTCCGTGATCTGGGAGCACAATTTGGCCTCTTCTACCCTGCAAGGTTCCGCGTCACATACCGAAACAAGACTGACAATTACACAGACCCTGAACTCCTGCGCGCCTGGCTTCACCAGACCAAGATGGGATAATTCTTCACTGACCGTCTTCATTGTTTCCCTTCACACTGGACTCCTCGACACAACCCTCCTATGATCTGCCTCTCCGTGCCGTCCGGATCCCTGCCTCAGACTGTTGACCGCATTGCCTTCACTACCAGGGGACATTGCATCTCTTCCTTTCCTGTTCCTTCCCTGAGACTGTTTTTTAGTTCAATTTCACCTGTTATCGTTCCTCTATTATTAAATTTCCTGCAATTGAGTATCTTTTTTTTGTTCTATCCTAATTTTTGCTTTCACTCGTTTTCTTTTTGCCATTTTGCTTCCTGCTTCTTTTAGCCCATCTGATCGCATGGCGGTCTTACATCATCCCCTTCTTTACAGCTGTTCCCAGCTTTCTTCCTTCCTCTGATAACATTGCCCGGAATAATTACTCCCTTTTTCTCTTTTATGTTGTTATACTGTCCTCTCTACCCCTCGACTGTCTCACCTCTTTACTGCTGTGTTTTGCTCCAATCTATTTATGCATTTTCCTCCGCCATTACCACGTGTGGCTCTCCACTCTTATTAACATTCCATCCTGTTTTACTTTACAGTTCTCTAACACCCCTTGCAAATTGACATCTCTCTGCCCATCTGATGAATCTTTATAATCATATCTCCCTCTTTCACTATTTTATTTTTTCTACTCGCTCTTCTCCTTTATGAAATGAATTGTATGCCGCTTAATCTTTCTTCTCCACTGGACTTTTTCTCTTTCTATCCTACTATCTCGACCTCCCGATGTAATTCTGCCTTATCTCTCCTTCCTGATGTACCTCCATCTGAGTAATGATTGGATTATTGAATAATATATTTGTAATCTCAATTTTCTTTTTTATGATATATAATTTCCCTTATGACCCCCCTGTCTTTGTGATGAACTATGCACTGAATTTAGATGGATTTTATATTTATTTGTTAGTGGCATGCCCTTATGCTTTTATACTTCTTAACTAACAAGGTTTTATACATTATGAACTCATAATGCTTTATCTACAAGATACTGACTTACTGCTTTCCCTTTGAATTTATAATCCTCTAACTATTTTTTTTTTTACTATTTAATTCTCTCTACAATCCCCTCTCCCTTATGATGTCCCATGAGCTGTTTCTTGATTATTTATTTTTTCCTTTCTCTTATCTACACTACACCTGTACCCTCTCTGATGAATTCATATTCTCAATAGGACTATCAACTGTCCTGTTTTATATGATATTGGCCTATTCCTTACTTATTGTAGGCACTGTTGTATATTTATCTTTCGCAACACTCCTCTTTACTTTTAGACTCCCTCCCTGGATGGTGAACTCTCTAATGTACTTGGATTAATTTTTCCAATGTTTATTTTCTTCCCCTATTATTATGTATTGCTTCCCAGATGAACTGGAAGCTGTATCTAGTTTAGCTCCTACACTGCCTCATTCACTAAATGAAATAATATGCCCATTTTGTACTTTAATTGCTGTTATTGCACTGCTCTGCTCTAGTATTCGCTTGATGAATTTTTATTTCCTCAAATTATTTCTTGTAATATGCATTTACTTTTTGTTCTCCCTCCTATCGTGTTGAATTATGTACTATTAACTGATTTTAATCTAGGATATTCTTTACTTTTCATTACAATGCTTTGTTCCCCGATAACACCTTTTACTTTTATTCGTCTCTCTTCTGTCCTAATGTTATATCCCTCACCACACGAATCTGCACCATGTGTTTTACTATGGAAATGGATGTATGCCCCCTCTATTTATTGGAATGATCTAATATTACCTTGATCTTTTATGTTATATTTATTCTTCATATTGTCATTATTTCTTTTCACATTCTTGCTTTATTTCTGGGTCTTATTAATGCATTCTTCTTTTACTTACTCTCTTACACTCCCAGGTCTCTTTTAGTTTACTATTGTTTGATGTACTTTTAGGCCCTCTGACCTTCTTTTCCTGAAACCATCCAAATTACTGTATGCTATTCCCATACGGATCCCTGATGTATTATTGGCACGCTTCTACCTAGACTTTGCTGGGTTTGCTCCTCTCTCCAGTGCTGATTCCAGAACCAACATAAGTTCCTGTTACTGTTTCATATCCTACACTCGGTACCACATGGTTGTGTATGCTGTATATATCACATTACCCCATGCTCTCATTGTTCCACTTATGTTTTTAAATTGTACTCCTCCCCCTTTGTTTTGGATATCTTACCCTTGTTACATTTACCATTGCTGGTATCTGAATTGATCACACTGTTCTGTATCTCAAAGATTCCTCATACTTCGATAACTGCTTTGTACCTTAAATTTTGTATAGTCTGATATGTTCCACACATGTCTTAAATCTATATCCCTCCTAATGGTTTTGAGCAACATACTCTCCATACATTTACCATTGTTGGTATTTGTACTGATCACAATTTTTCCTTGTATTGAGTGGGTTGTTGTAGCTCTATAGCCACATGTTTGACAAACTGGTACTTTCTTCCTTTCCCTCCTCTTCCTGGAGAGGACTTCTCTTTCTCTGTCTCTTCTATGATTACTTCACTTTCTTCTTACTTACTTTGCTGTTGATCAGGGCGGACATCCCCTCTCATATTTTTTTTCACTTCCGTGTCTCTTTATACTTTCATGACTTCCCTTAAGATTGTCTCATGGAACATCAACGGTATCAACCATCCTCTTAAATGTAAAAAAATTATAGATTATCTTAAATCGTTGAGCCGCGTGTACGCAGCGGCGAAGAGAGAGAGGAGCAGAGTGAGAAGCCAGAAGAGGGGAGAAGGAGAACTGCTGAAGCGGAGCGGGTAGCGGCGAGAGGAGGCTCCGCCCACCCCCACCGCGTCAGCGCAGCATCATCAGCCGGGCTCCTCCTTAAGAGGAAGGGAGCCGCGGCGCTTAAAGACTTCGTTGAGCCACGTGTACGCAGCGGCGAAGAGAGAGAGGAGCAGAGTGAGAAGCCAGAAGAGGGGAGAAGGAGAACTGCTGAAGCGGAGCGGGTAGTGGTGAGAGGAGGCTCCGCCCACCCCCACCGCATCAGCGCAGCATCATCAGCCGGGCTCCTCCTTAAGAGGAAGGGAGCCGCGGCGCTTAAAGACTTCGTTGAGCCGCGTGTACGCAGCGGCGAAGAGAGAGAGGAGCAGAGTGAGAAGCCAGAAGAGGGGAGAAGGAGAACTGCTGAAGCGGAGCGGGTAGCGGCGAGAGGAGGCTCCGCCCACCCCCACCGCGTCAGCGCAGCATCATCAGCCGGGCTCCTCCTTAAGAGGAAGGGAGCCGCGGCGCTTAAAGACTTCGTTGAGCCGCGTGTACGCAGCGGCGAAGAGAGAGAGGAGCAGAGTGAGAAGCCAGAAGAGGGGAGAAGGAGAACTGCTGAAGCGGAGCGGGTAGTGGTGAGAGGAGGCTCCGCCCACCCCCACCGCGTCAGCGCAGCATCATCAGCCGGGCTCCTCCTTAAGAGGAAGGGAGCCGCGGCGCTTAAAGACTTCGTTGAGCCGCGTGTACGCAGCGGCGAAGAGAGAGAGGAGCAGAGTGAGAAGCCAGAAGAGGGGAGAAGGAGAACTGCTGAAGCGGAGCGGGTAGCGGCGAGAGGAGGCTCCGCCCACCCCCACCGCGTCAGCGCAGCATCATCAGCCGGGCTCCTCCTTAAGAGGAAGGGAGCCGCGGCGCTTAAAGACTTCGTTGAGCCGCGTGTACGCAGCGGCGAAGAGAGAGAGGAGCAGAGTGAGAAGCCAGAAGAGGGGAGAAGGAGAACTGCTGAAGCGGAGCGGGTAGCGGCGAGAGGAGGCTCCGCCCACCCCCACCGCGTCAGCGCAGCATCATCAGCCGGGCTCCTCCTTAAGAGGAAGGGAGCCAACGGCGCCCCGCCGTTCGGCGCGCGGCGAAGGCGCGCAGCAAAGGCGCTCGCCTTAGCGAGAGCGCCTTTGCGAAGGGCCTTAAGAAGGGCCGGGCCACTACATCTAAGGTAAGGTCACATCCACATACAAACAAGAAAGGCGTAGGGTAAACAACTCGGAACAAAAGGCAGAGTAGGCCCAGGGAGGACCACACATATAGGGAAACGACAGGCAAGGAAGGCACCAAAGAACAGAAGCAGGGGCAGTGGACAAGAAGCACGAGCAGAAGGTAAAGTAGAGGCAGACCAAGCAGGTAGCACACGTGCGAACAACACAAGACAGCATCAAGCACAGCTGAACAAGATAAAGAGGAACCAAGGAAAAACACAAATACACGAGCAAGCGGAGAAGGCAAACACAAGGTGTACAAGAGGCAAACAACACACACGCACAAGCAAAGGAGCAGAGGACGAAGAAGGTAAGGAAGAGCCAGGAACAGGGGTGAACATACTAGCGTCAGGACTCCTAAAGGGCAGACAAGAATGCAAGCTGAAGGAACACAGAGGATGAGCTTCCCAGTGTACTGCACGGACTGCCACATGTACGACTACCTCCCCTCCGGGTTGCAGTCATATGTGTGCGGGCGTTGTCAGGAACTGAAGAGCTTGAGGAGTGAAGTCAGGCATCTGAAGTTGAGGATCCAGGAACTAGAGGGACTCTACATCTCAGAAGACCCCTTCCAGACAGCCGAAGACCTCACGCAAGAAGGGCGCATCGAGGAACAGGTCTGGGAGCTCGAGAAGTTCATTGAAGATGCCTACAGGAGAGTGGAAGGGCAGGCACACGAGGAGTGGAGAGACGAGGAGGACACACAGAGCAGAAGACAAGAAGAATCTGAGGTTACCCACGGAGGAATTTTGCTGAAAGAAGAGGAGAGGCACACTCAGTGCCTAGAGCGAGAAGAAATGAGGAACACCAGGGACACAGACCTGCGACCGCAACGGAGGCTGAAAAAGGGGAAATCTGCAATCCTAGTGGGAGACTCAATCCTAAGGCAAGTAGACAGTCACGTAGCAGGAGGGAGAGAGGATCGGCTAGTGACCTGTCTCCCAGGAGCAAGAACTATGGACATCGTGGACAGAATTGAAAGAATCCTGGAGGGAACAGAGACGGAAGAGACAGCAGTGATAGTTCACGTCGGGACGAACGATGTCACCAGGAGAGACTACAACAAGAATGCACTGACCGAACAGTTCAGGATCCTAGGAAGGAAACTGAAGATGAGGACCCAGAGGATAGCCTTCTCAGAGATCCTGCCAGTACCGAGGGCAGAAACGAAGAGGCAGACAGAACTACAATCAATAAATGCTTGGATGAGGAGATGGTGTGAGGAAGAGGGATTTCTCTTCGTGAGGAACTGGACAACGTTCTGGGGAAAGAACAAGCTCTACAAGAAGGATGGTCTGCACCTGAGCACGGCAGGAACTAGACAACTAGCAAATAACATCAGAAGAGCGATAGAGCAAGCTTTAAACTAAATGGAAGGGGAAAGCCGACAGTCGAACTGATATCGACGGTTCGGGACCCAGTACCCAGTGAAGGTACTGAGGGGGATAAATGCTGGGCAGACACATGTGAACAGCAACAGGTTATGAAACAACAAGGGAGACAGATGAAGAGGGAGGAGGACATGATAAACATACTACAAGGGGAAGTCAAAAAGGATCAGGAAGAAGGGAAGGCTCAGGAAGTAGTAAATACGAACATGTCACATGGGCGAGGCAATAGAAACATATCACAAAGGGAGGACAAAGGAGATAAAATACAGGAGTTGGCTGGCCAGGAAGAGGACAGAAAGAGGACTGAAGCACATGGGAAAACAGCGAGGAAGACTAAATGCCAGGACTTGAACTGCATGTACACTAATGCAAGGAGCCTAAGGAACAAAATGGGAGAATTGGAAGTCATGGCCAATAATGAGAACCTAGACATCATAGGGATCACGGATACATGGTGGAACGAGGAAAACAAATGGGACATAGTACTGCCAGGGTATAAACTCTACCGAAAAAATAGGAATTATCAGAAGGGAGGCGGAATAGCACTGTACATAAGAGAAACCATTCACTCAACCAGTGTGGATACAGCAGCGGCAAATGGACAACTAGAGTCATTGTGGGTTAAAATACCAGGAAAAAACGGATCCGAGATAAAGATGGGACTGATCTACCGTCCACCTGGGCAATTTGAAGCAGTGGATACAGAAATGGTAGCCGAACTGAGGAGGGAATGCAAGAACGCCAACACTATAGTTATGGTTGATTTCAACTATCCCGGGATAGACTGGCATCTTGGAAATTCAAAATGTACGAAGGAAACGGAGTTCCTGGAAGCCGTCCAGGATTGTTTCATGGAACAACTTGTACAGACTCCAACGAGAGGGGCAGCGACCCTGGACCTGATCCTCAACGGGCTTAAAGGACCTGCAAAGGGAGTGGAAGTAATGGGACCGCTAGGAAACATGATTCTGTTCCAAGTGGAAGTAGGATTACCAAAGGGGAAGAGAACAAAGGGAACAGCGTTTAACTTCAGAAAAGGGAACTATGATGCCATGAGACAAATGGTGAAGAAGAAACTCAGAAACAGCTACAAGAAAGCTCTGTCTGTGGAGCAAGCCTGGTCCCTACTCAAGGACACGGTAAGCGAGGCACAACACCTATATGTACCCAGATTTAGGAAAGGAGGCAAAAAGAATCAGACTAAAGACCCAGCATGGATAAACAATGAAGTAAAGACAGTGATAGGAGACAAGAAAACATCATTTCGGAAGTGGAAGAAGGACAAAACGGAAGAAAACTGGAAAGAGCACAGGGAGCATCAGAAAGAATGTCACCGAGTGGTCAGAAAAGCCAAGAAAGAATACGAGGAGAGACTAGCCAAGGAAGCAAGAAACTTTAAACCATTTTTCAGATATGTAAAAGGGAAACAGCCAGCAAGGGAGGAGGTGGGACCCCTGGATGAGGGAGACAAGAAAGGAGTGGTGAAGGAGGAAAAAGAGGTGGCTGATAGACTAAACAAGTTCTTCGCGTCGGTCTTTACAAAAGAAGACACATCCAGCGTGCCGGAACCAGAAAAAATCTTCAAGGAGGATCAGGAGGGTATATTATCATGCATGGAGGTAAGCCTCGAAGCCGTTCTAAGGCAGATAAATAGATTAAAAATCGACAAATCTCCTGGCCCAGATGGGATCCACCCGAGGATATTGAAAGAGCTCAGAGACGAAATAGCGGAGTTACTCAGGCATATTTGCAACCTATCCTTAAGATCAGGGATAATCCCGGAAGATTGGAGGATAGCAAATGTTACACCAATCTTCAAAAAAGGATCGAGAGGCGACCCGGGGAACTATAGACCGGTGAGCTTGACCTCAGTTCCGGGGAAGATGGTCGAATCACTGATCAGGGAAGGTATCAATGAGCATATAGAAAAAAATAAACTGATGAGATCAAGCCAGCACGGTTTCTATAAAGGACGATCGTGCCAAACGAATCTACTACATTTCTTTGAGGGGATAAGCAAACATTTGGACCAAGGTAGCCCCATTGACATAGTTTATCTGGATTTCCAAAAAGCCTTTGACAAGGTACCCCACGAGCGCCTGCTGAAGAAACTGTGGAACCACGGGGTGGAAGGGGACGTCCACAGATGGATCCAAAATTGGCTGATGGATAGGAAGCAGAGGGTAGTAGTAAAAGGACACTACTCTGACTGGAAAGAGGTCACGAGTGGTGTCCCCCAGGGGTCAGTGTTGGGACCGCTGCTGTTCAATATATTCATTAACGATCTGGAAACGGGCACGAAATGTGAAGTTATCAAGTTCGCGGACGATACAAAACTCTCCAACTGGGTCAAAACTGTTGAGGAATGCAAAGAACTACAGAGCGACCTGAACAAACTGTGCGAGTGGGCAAAAAGATGGCAGATGAGCTTCAATGTGGAGAAATATAAGGTCTTGCACATCGGGAAAGGGAACCCCATGTACAGCTATACGATGGGAGGAAGGGAGATGGGGAAAGGCACCCTAGAAAAAGACCTGGGGGTATTGGTGGATACAACAATGAAGCCAGCGGCGCAATGTGCGGCGGCCTCAAAGAAAGCGAACAGAATGCTGGGCATTATCAAAAAAGGTATCACTACCAGAACGAAGGAGGTCATCCTGCCATTGTATCGAGCAATGGTGCGACCACATCTGGAATACTGTGTCCAATACTGGTCGCCGTACCTTAGGAAAGACATGGCGATACTTGAGAGGGTCCAGAGGAGAGCAACTAGGATGATAAAGGGAATGGAGAACCTTTCATATGCCGAAAGGTTGGACAAACTGGGGCTCTTTACCCTGGAAAAGCGGAGACTGAGAGGAGACATGATACAGACATATAAAATCATGAAAGGCATAGAGAGGGTGGATAGGGACAGATTCTTCAGACTAGCGGGGACAACAAAAACAAGAGGTCACTCAGAAAAACTGAGAGGGGACAGATTCAAAACGAATGCAAGGAAGTTTTTCTTCACTCAGAGGGTGGTGGACACCTGGAACACGCTTCCAAAGGAGGTAATAGGACAGAGTACAATACTGGGTTTCAAAAAGGGACTGGATGACTTCCTGAAAGAGAAGGGGATTACAGGGTATAGATAGAAGGTTACACTACAGGACAAAAGCGAAAAGCATATCTGAGTTTTAGGGTAGGAGCACTATCAGGTCCTGGACCTGAGGGGCCGCCGCGTGAGCGGACTGCCGGGCACGATGGACCTCCGGTCTGACCCGACAGAGGCAAGTCTTATGTTCTTATGTTCTTATGAAGGATTACGATATTCTCTTATTACAGGAGACTCATCTTAATTCTCTCGACTGCTCCAAACTCCGTATTCCAGGATATACCACACATCTATTCTCCCCGGCATTTCATAAAAAGAGAGGAGTGTCCATCCTCTTCAAAACATCACTACAAGCTCGTGTCCTACATCAACTATCGGACCCGGAAGGTAGATGGATTGCGACATCGATTCAATTGGGTGACTTGTTCTTTTCTTTCACAAATGTTTATGCTCCAAATATTGACTTACCGTCTTTTATGTCTTCCTTAAGGGATACACTGCTGAATGTAGCCGACTATCCTTTAATAGTTGGAGGTGATTTCAACCTTCCGCTGGATATTAACAAGAATAGACATTCTCTCTCTCAATTCCATCCCTCCAAAATGAGGTCTGAACTTCATCATATTACTCAGGATCTGGGTCTCTGCGACCCCTGGAGGCTGCTTCATCCTGAAGAACGCTCATTTACATTCTATTCTGCTCCACACCACTCTTACTCTAGAATTGACTTCTTCCTCATCTCTAAATCTCTCCTCCCTTTAGTACATGCTTCTCTCATTCATCCCATTATTCTTTCAGATCACGCTCCCATTGGTCTTCATATGGAATTACAACACACCCGTCCGAATCGTATCTGGCGGTTTAATACCTCTACTCTCTCGGACTCTACATTTCAAGATAAAATCCGTAGCTTTATCTCAGAATTCTTCACTAACAATGTTTCTTCCATCTCCTCTTATACCACCATTTGGGAAGCCTTCAAAGCTAGTCTCAGGGGTGAAGTGATTAGTTTTGTAGCATGGAAGCGTAAGTCCGATCTCTCCAGAATGGAGTCCTTGGAGAGAGACATCTCCCTCTTAGAACAACAGCAGATTACGCATAACCTTACTCAGGTTTCCCCGGCCTTAATCGAGCAGAGGGTTGAATTCAATCAATTATCTCGACTTAAAGCCCAACAGGATTTTTTAATCTCCAAAACTGGTACCTATATCTCTGCCAACAAAGCCGGTCGCTTTTTGGCTCATTATCTTGCTAATCGCAAATAGCGGTCTAGAGTGGCTGCGCTGCTAAGAGAGGATGGTACCTCCACTACTGATGACGCCTCTATATCCCAGCTCTTCACTACCTTTTATAAGACTTTATACTCCTCATCTACTGTCTCTTCCTCCGTTTCTAGTTCTGATTTTTTTCATGACATCTCCCACCCCTCTCTGAATCATTCTCAGGCCTCCGACCTTGGTGCCCCTATCTCGGAGGACGAGAACGTGGAAGCTATCAAATCTCTATCTTCACACAAATTGCCTGGGCCGGATGGATTTCCGATCGAATTCTACAAAACCTTTTCCACAGATTTAGTCCCCCTGTTGAAACATCTTTTCGATTATCTTTTTTCTAATCCTGAAGATCAAGGTGCATTTGTGGAAGCACACATCATAGTTTTACCCAAGGCAGGGAGAGATGAAACTCTGGTAGCTAATTATCGACCTATTTCCCTGCTTAATACTGATTGTAAGATTTTGGCCAAGGTCTTAGCCTCACGATTGGATAAGGTTTTGGGCAATCTGGTACATCCCGACCAAGTAGGTTTCATGAAATCCCGATTTATTGGTGATAATGCGCGCACATTCCATGCTGTTTTGGATGTCGCCCATTCTTCACCTGATCCGCTAATAGCGATTTCCTTAGATGCCAAGAAGTCCTTCGATATGGTCGAATGGGATCACTTGTTCGATGCTCTCCATTGGTTTGGCTATGGTTCGGATTTTGTGCATTGGATTAGACTACTATACACCAAGCCTTACTCTAGATTACAAATCAATGACTCTCTCTCTGCTCCCGTATATCTCCATAGAGGCACTCGACAGGGCTGCCCCTTATCTCCTCTCTTATTTAACTTAGCCCTTGAACCACTGTTACTGGCCATCCGTCAACATCCTCATCTCATAGGAATTCCAGTGGTTTTTTTTCAAGTTAAAACACTAGCAAATGCTGACGATCTGCTGGTGTTCCTTTCTAAGCCAGCCTCCTCCATTCCCGTACTTCTTCAATTAGTATCTGACTTCTCTCGATGTTCGGGATATCGTATAAATTGGGACAAATCCGAAGTCATGCCTCTTAATGATGTCACTTCTTTGGCCGACTGTGGACCCATCTCATTTCGTTGGGCCAGCTCTTCTTTGAAATATCTCGGAACCCTTTTCCACCAGGATACTGACACTATGATGCCTATCAATTTATCTGCTTTAATGTCTAAAATTGATACTTTAGTGAAGAGATGGTCCCCTCTCTCCTTGTCATGGTGGGGATGCCTTGAAGCTATTAAAATGACAATCACTCCGGTCATCAATTACTATCTTTCTATGCTCCCTAGACTTGCCCCAAAGGAGTTCTACAAAACCATTGAAAGCAAATTATCGGCTTACCTCTGGTGTAAAAAGACCCCTCGCATCTCACTGAAAATCCTTAAGTCCTCTAAAGAAAATGGGGGCATGGGTTTTCCAGACTTTTTTCTTTACCATATCGCATCATTCTTGCGATATAGTTCATTGTGGACCCAGGACTCTACTATACCCCTAGCCTCAGCTGCCTGGTTTCGTATTGAATAGCATATTGCGCTTCCGATTCCGCTATCTAGCTTGTCTTTTCTCTCCCCCTCTTCACTGCCATTTAAGTCCACTGCCATTTGTGCTACTCTTCAAGAGATCCACCACTTTGATCATATATCTGGTTCCGATAGATGCCTTACGACTTCCTCACCCCTCTGGTACAACTCCTCCTTTTGCATCGATAACCGTATTATTTGCTGGCGCTCTTGGATGGATAGGGGGGTATGGACATTGAATCAAGTTTTGGATGATGGTAAGCTCCTATCCTTTTCCCAGATCATGGACAAATTTGCCCTACCTCCTTCAGAATGCTTTCACTGGAATCAACTCTCTCATTGCTTGATGAAATGTTCTCCTTCCATTTCTACATATACTCCGACCTCTGCCTTTATGACACTCTCACGTATAGGTCTGGAACTCGGTCATACCACATCCCTTTTCTATAAAGAATTCCGATCTCATTTATATCCTAGATCTAAGAGATCTACTGATGTTTGGTCTTCCCATACTACCTGGCGGGGCTCTAACCAGGACTGGGATTACTATTTCAGTAAAATTATTTGCCCAACGGCATCTGCCAGCCTATATCAATCTTTATACTTTCTTGCATACAAAGTCTTCTGGACGCCTAATAAGATGTTTATGGCGGGACTCAGAGACTCCAATTTATGCTGGCATTGTATGTCAGAACTAGGTGATCTCCATCATATGATCTATGCATGCCCAATCTTCAAGGAGTTTTGGACAAAAATATGGCGCATTATCCAGCGCATTTTTCCTATTTCCTCTGAGTTCTCTTTTGATATCTTACTATTCAGAGCTTTAGCGGTGTCAAACCCTCTCTCCACCAGTCAACAATCTCTTCTTAATATCTTAATATTCTTAACAATTCAAATGATTCTTCACAATTGGAAATTTGCCGACTTACTTAACGTTGTTTTCTGGTGGAACACTGTTCTTATGATCCATCTGTATGAACTGAAAGCGGCGGAATTTTCGAACAGAGCTCTGACTATTTCCCGAATATGGGAACCTATTCAACATTTCTCTCCTTAACCGTTGTCCTTCCCTTAGATTCTGTTGTTTCCGCTTAAATCTTTTTTCTTTATTAACTCTACCCTATGGTAGTGGGATGTCCGCCCTGTATCCTGTGCATATTTGCTTCTCTCTTTTTATCATTTCTCTGACTAGGCTCGTTTAAGTCTTTTCTTCTTTCTTTCTTCTTCTCTCTTTGTTTTCTCTCCAGATTTGTCTTTGGTTCTCCCAGACCCTCTGGTTCTCCCCTAAGGTTATCTTTGGGATACTTTGTCTGTTTATTCTATGGGTTTACTGGTGGTTCTGTTGATTGTTCATTGCTGATTTTGTTACATTATTTGTTTTCCTTTTTGTTACTGGAAAATCAATAAAAATATTTGAAATCAAAAAGAAACGTAAAATTTTATCTTATATTGATGATCTTAAAACACATCTTAATGACTCTGGTTCATCTAAACTGACCAAACCAGGATTCTGCCCTCCTTTATTTTCTCCTGCCCTGAATAGAAAGAATGGTGTTCTTACTTTTATAAGGCAACACCCCTCCATCTCTGTTCTATCCAGCTCTCATGGAAGATGGGTAAGTACCAAACTCTCCATTTCCAATCGCTCCATACGCATTATTAATATTTATGCACCAAATTTGGATTTCCCAGATTTCTTTCATAACTTAGCTAATCACATTTTACAAGATCCTGACACTCCTGTCATTGTTGGTAGAGATTTCAACCTTATTTTAGGCCCCTTAAAAGATAGAAAATCACATGCCCTTTACAAAAAACCTAAATCATGGTACGCATTACATGACATTCTGTCTCAGCTGCAATTGACTGACCCTTGGAGGCTTCACCATAAAGACTCTGATCAATTTACGTTCTTCTCTGCTCCTCACTCCACCTATTCCACGATTGATTATTTCCTGGTTAGCTCTTCTATCTTGCAGTACATCACTATGTCTGATATCCTTTCCATTACAGTTTCTGATCATGCTGCTCTCACTTTTCCATCACACCTCGCAGTAAGCAATGGAGATTTAACTCCTCACTTCTGGCTGAGGACCAGTTTTCTGACTACATAACTGCTGCTATTAAAGAGTTCTTTCAATTCAATATCCCCACCCACACCGATTGGACAATCCCCTGGGATGCTTTCAAAGCTTTTCATACAAGGTATTATTCAGTTCACTGCACGTTTACACTCCTCTCGAAAAAAAACCCAACTGGATCTTGAAACTCGTATTCGTGAAGCCAAGTCTCGCCACATATCAGATGTTTCTGATATTTCTGCCTTGATGAACTTGCGCAACCTTAGACTCCAATACAATTCCCTTTTGAGCTCATCCACTGCTAAAGCTGTATTTACCCAAGCCTCTACTTATTACACGGATAATAATAAGCCAGGACATAAGCTGGCGAATTATCTTTAAAAATCCCAAGATAAAACCATCATATCTTCTATTAAAGATTCTACTGGCCAATACCTCACAAATCCCTCTGGCATTTCTTCCACCTTCTATGACTTTTATCAATACTTGTATACCTCTGAAACCTCTTCTTCTACTTCCCATCTAAACTCCTTCCTATCTTTCCCTCACCCTTCTCTCTCACCCATGCAAACTGCCCCCCTTACCTCTGCCTTCATGTCACAAGAACTCATGGAAGCCATCAACTCCATGTCCCCTAATAAATCTCCAGGTCCGGATGGTCTTACCATTGAATTTTATAAAGCATTTCTTCCTACTCTGCTCCCTTTTATCTTATCCTTTTTTCACTCTCTTTGCAATCAGGACCACTCCTCAGGATCCTTCACAGAGGCTACCCTCATTGCTTTCCCCAAACCGGGTAAAGACTCTCATGATGTTAAAAACTATCGCCCCATTTCCTAATCAATGTTGATGCGAAAATTTTCGCCAAAATTCTTGCTTCTCGTTTACAATCTGTTTTCCCTTCTCTTATCTCACCAGATCAATCAGGATTTTTGAATAATCATTACTCCTCCAATAACACCTGCTTACTATCTCACATTATTCATCATACCACTTCTCATTCTGATCGTCTCCTGATTCTGGCCCTTGATGCCAAAAAGGCCTTTGATCGTCTTGAATGGCATTTTCTTTTTCATATTCTCCACTGGTATGGGTTTCCTGACTCTTTTCTATCTATGATTAAAGTTCTCTACTCCCACCCGGCAAACAGGATCATGATTAATGGCCATCTCTCACTACCCTTCTTTCCATCCCGGGGCACAAGACAGGGCTGTCCTCTTTCTCTACTTTTTAATCTCGCCCTTGACTCTTTATTAGCTGCTATTAGAAATGACTCTAGGATCGGGGGTTTTCAATCAGGACCCTTTTCAGTCAAATTGTCGGCATATGCTGATGATATCCTTCTCTATATTACCCCAGAATCCCTCATCTATGTCCTTGAACAAATTACACACTTTTCTACCATCTATGGTTATAAATTAAATGTCACTAAATATGAACTCTTGCCGTTGAACTGTATTGACGTTCAATCTGACTCTTCTCAATTTGGGTTTATCTGGTCCCCTACCAAGATTAAATATCTTGGCTTATATTTTGGGCCCTCGCTCGACTCCACCTTGTGACATAACTCTGACTTCATATTTTCTATTATTCGATCTTGCACGTCTAGATGGTCCCCTCTTAATCTCTCCTGGTGGGGCAGACTATCTACAGTACGTATAATGATAACATCCAAGATCAACTACATCCTCAGTATGCTTCCCTTTCTCTTTCTGCACTCTGTGTACTCTCAAATTGAACATCTTCTTACTTCCTTCTTATGGCAAACAACCTCGGATAGCTTTACGTAAGTTGACATGCTCTAAGGCTGAAGGAGGGGTTAACTTTCCCAACTTTTGGGAATATCATTGTGCTTTCTTGTTATCGCAAGGCTCCAAATGGCTGAACTCTTGCTCCCCAAATACAATGCCTCCGTGGTTGTCTTTGGAATTCTCTATAATTTACCCTTATTGCCTCCAGCATGTGCCTGCTATTCTCCTTCCCCGCGGGCCAAACAGAATCCTATCCTACTCAGTACATGGCAGGCGTTCATAGTAACATAGTAACATAGTAACATATAGTAACATAGTAGATGACGGCAGATAAAGACCCGAATGGTCCATCCAGTCTGCCCAACCTGATTCAATTTAATTTTTTTTTTTTTTCTTCTTAGCTATTTCTGGGCGAGAATCCAAAGCTTTACCCGGTACTGTGCTTGGGTTCCAACTGCTGAAATCTCTGTTAAGACTTATTCCAGCCCATCTACACCCTCCCAGCCATTGAAGCCCTCCCCTGCCCATCCTCCTCCAAACGGCCATACACAGACACAGACCGTACAAGTCTGCCCAGTAACTGGCCTAGTTCAATCTTTAATATTATTTTCTGATTCTAAATCTTCTGTGTTCATCCCACGCTTCTTTGAACTCAGTCACAGTTTTACTCTCCACCACCTCTCTCGGGAGCGCATTCCAGGCATCCACCACCCTCTCCGTAAAGTAGAATTTCCTAACATTGCCCCTGAATCTACCACCCCTCAACCTCAAATTATGTCCTCTGGTTTTACCATTTTCCTTTCTCTGGAAAAGATTTTGTTCTACGTTAATACCCTTTAAGTATTTGAACGTCTGAATCATATCTCCCCTGTCTCTCCTTTCCTCTAGGGTATACATATTCAAGGCTTCCAGTCTCTCCTCATACGTCTTCTGGCGCAAGCCTCCTATCATTTTCATCGCCCTCCTCTGGACTGCCTCAAGTCTTCTTACGTCTTTCGCCAGATACGGTCTCCAAAACTGAACACAATACTCCAAGTGGGGCCTCACCAATGACCTGTACAGGGGCATCAACACCTTCTTCCTTCTACTGACTACGCCTCTCTTTATACAGCCCAGAATCCTTCTGGCAGCAGCCACTGCCTTGTCACACTGTTTTTTCGCCTTTAGATCTTCGGACACTATCACCCCAAGGTCCCTCTCCCCGTCCGTGCATATCAGCTTCTCTCCTCCCAGCATATACGGTTCCTTCCTATTATTAATCCCCAAATGCATTACTCTGCATTTCTTTGCATTGAATTTTAGTTGTCAGGCATTAGACCATTCCTCTAACTTTTGCAGATCCTTTTTCATAATTTCCACTCCCTCTTCGGTGTCTACTCTGTTACAAATCTTGGTATCATCTGCAAAAAGGCACACTTTTCCTTCTAACCCTTCAGCAATGTTACTTACATACATATTGAACAGGATTGTCCCCAGCACCGAACCCTGAGGGACTCCACTAGTCACCTTTCCTTCCTTCGAGCGACTTCCATTAACCACCACCCTCTGGCGTCTGTCCGACAGCCAGTTTCTGACCCAGTTCACCACTTTGGGTCCTAACTTCAGCCCTTCAAGTTTGTTCAACAGCCTCCTATGAGGAACTGTATCAAAGGCTTTGCTGAAATCCAAGTAAATTACATCTAGCATATGTCCTCGATCCAGCTCTCTGGTCACCCAATCAAAAAATTCAATCAGGTTCGTTTGGCACGATTTACCTTTTGTAAAGCCATGTTGCCTCGGATCCTGTAACCCATTAGATTCAAGGAAATACACTATCCTTTCTTTCAGCAACACTTCCATTATTTTTCCAACAACTGAAGTGAGGCTCACCGGCCTGTAGTTTCTGCTTCATCCCTGTGACCACTTTTATGAATAGGGACCACATCCGCTCTCCTCCAATCCCCAGGAATCACTCCCGTCTCCAGAGATTTGTTGAACAAGTCTTTAATAGGACTCGCCAGAACCTCTCTGAGCTCCCTTAGTATCCTGGGATGGATCCCGTCTGGTCCCATTGCTTTGTCCACCTTCAGTTTTTCAAGTTGCTCATAAACACCCTCCTCCGTGAACGGCGCAGAATCTACTCCATTTTCTCGTGTAACTTTGCCAGACAATCTCTGTCCTTCTCCAGGATTTTCTTCTGTGAACACAGAACAGAAGTATTTGTTTAGCACATTTGCTTTCTCCTCATCACTCTCCACATATTTGTTCCCAGCATCTTTTAGCCTAGCAATTCCATTTTTTATCTTCCTCCTTTCACTAATATATCTGAAAAAATTTTTATCTCCCTTTTTTACATTTTTAGCCATTTGTTCTTCCGCCTGTGCCTTCGCCAAACGTATCTCTCTCTTGGCTTCTTTCAGTTTCACCCTGTAGTCCTTTCTGCTCATTTCTGAAAAAAAATTGGCTGACTCAGTATTGGCTCTGCAATGGCACAATCCCAAACTTAAAACTGATAATGCAGTTGTGGTTTGGAAATCTTGGCATTGCCACGGCCTTTCGAATTTGGCTCATCTCATTGTGGATGACAAATGAATTACCTTCTCTGATATTATGGCTAAATTCAACATCCCTCCTTCTCAATATTTTAAATGGGTACAAATACACCATTGTCTTACTGCGATGTGCTCTTCTCCTTCTTCTCTTCATCTTGTCCCTGACCTACATTCTAAACTTCTTTCCTTTTCTGCCTCCAGGAGTCAGTCCTCTAATTTGTATAAATATATTCAATCTAAATGTTTCCCTGCCGTTTCTGATTCTATAACAAAATGGAATCTGATGCTGCGGTCTCCACTCACCGTTCATATTTGGACAGCATTATGGACCAAACTATTTAAATCCCTTCATTCTGCCTCTCATAGACAAACAGCGATCTTTCTTTATCATAGGGCCTTCTGGACTCCTTACAAAAAAGCCAAAGCTATGAGATCCTCAGATAACTCCTGTTGGACCTGCAATCATATGTTATATGATTGTCCCCATTTACAGATCTTTTGGGCATCTATCTGGCAGATGATTACAAAATTTTTTTTTCTTAATGACCCCTTCTCATTTGATATTTTAATTATTGGATCCTTGGCACTTTCCACACCTCTTTCCATGTATCATGACTGCCTTCTGACCTTATTGTTATTTCTCGCTCTCCAACTGATTCTACAAAATTGGAAAGACTATACTAAACTTGATTTCAATCACTGGTGGAATTCTGTTTTTCTCCATAATAAATACGAACGCCATATGGCGGAACGTCACAATTCATTTTCCTCCTATACTAATACTTGGTCGATTTTGGTGGACTTTTGTGCTATAGACCTTTGAGCGCATACTTACTTGATTTCTTTTTACATTATATCACTATTCTGTTTGAGTACTTTGTGAACTCCTTCTGCTGTATTTTCCGATATGCTAACATCTGATTTACTATTGGTCCTGTTTACAATGTTTGAACCTGACGTTGTACTTACATATTACTTACGATTTATTCTTCTATTACTTATTATCCTATCTTTATGTCAACGTCTTTTATTGATCAACATATGAATGCTGTATTGTATTCTGTATGTTTCCTATTATGCTGATTTATTTTCTATGCAATCTGATATACTTGATGGGTGTCTTTATCTCTAATATGTTCTTGTAGCTTCCTCGGAAGCTTCTTTGGTATGTCTGTATTTCTCATGTTTATAAAACCAATAAATACATTTTGAACAAAAAAAAGAAAATCTTACACAGTGATGCATGCTTTTAAAACATGCAGATTGAATTACTGTAATACCCTTTTTCTTGGCTTTAAATCAAGTCAATGTACATTGCTTGCAGTTGGTTCAAAATACTGCTATCAGACTTTTGACAGGCAGTAAAAGAACAGATCATATTACTCCAGTGTTGCACAAACTACACTGGTTGCCCATGGACTAACACATCAAGTTTAAATTGTTGTGTATAGTGTTCAAAACTTAGCATGCAAAATCTCCAATATACTGTATTTGGCAAATGAGTTAGATACTGCCCACAGAGATCCTAACATTCCTCTCAAAAGGAACTGCTGTTGTTACCTGGTCTTGGTCATTTAAAAACTAGTTTTGATAAGAATTTTAGCTTTTTCATATGTGGGCCCTGCTTAGCAGAGTTCCTTGTTTGACAAGTTTTTTGAAGACATGTCATATTTATCTTTTAGGAAACTGTTGAAAACAGTATTGTTTCAGCAACACTATGAAACTGTGGTGTTTAAATAGGGTATCATAGAAATATAATGGCAGATAAAAGGTCAAATGGCCCATCCAGTTTGTCCATTCACAGTATTCACTGTTTCCTCCTCTCCTGAAGAGATCCTAAGTGCCTGACTCACACTTTCTTGAATTCAGACACAGTCTTAGTCTCCACCACCTTTACCGGGAGACTATTCTATGCATCTACCACCCTTTCAATAAAATAGTATTTCCTTAGATTACTCCTGAGCCTTTACCCTTCTTAACTTCATCCTATGCCTTCTCACTCTGGAGCTTCTTTTCAAATGAAAGAGACTCACCTCATGCGCATTTATACCACATATTTAAACATCTCTATCATATCTCTCTTCTCCTGCCTTTCCTCCAATAAAGTATTAAAGGGTATTACAGACCACCAAGTAGGTTTTTATCTGTTGATCTGTTAAAAGTTGGTATTGTAATATGCTGATGCAATTTGTATCATATGAATAAAGATGTACCTTGCACCTGTAAGGTTTTTTAAAAATAGATATGTTTTATTGGGGGGGGGGCGCTATTGAGCCCAACTAAGATAGTCACTTGATTGCTTAGCTCCAGCAACCTCTTTTATTATCTTTATCTTCCGACCTATCTACTTCAATTAGAATTAAATTATCCTGTCTCATCAACTGCTTAATTGATGGCCTCTAAACAAACTGTCAAAAGGCACAAACCAGAGCCTCAATCTCCTATAAAAACATCTGCCAGCAATCCTGAAACTCCCTCCATGAAAGATCTTTGGGAGGCAATTAAAGCTCTCCAGGATATTATGACTGAGACCAATGATGCCACTAATGAGATCAGAGACGAACTGGCAATGATGAATGCTGGACTTAAAATACTCAAAACAAAAGTCGCTGACTTGGAAATAAAGACGGTGGCATTCTGAAGCTAACATCAAAGCCCTCCAAAGCCACGTGAAACGCACATTAGCAATTGAAAAAGAACTCGAGGAAGCCAGCAATAGATCCAGGAGGAACAATATTCATATGCTCGGCATCCCAGAGGGAAGAGAGGGCAATAATATGATTAGCTTCCTTGAATCCTTCATTCCTACACTCTGAAACCTGCAATTTTCAAAGGACTTTGAAATTGAATGAGCACACAGGACTCCATCTTCACACTATCCACGAGACAGGCATCCCAGACCTATCATCTTTAAAATTCTAAGATATCCACAGGTGCTAGAAATTATGCAAAAGGCACGATCGCTTGCACCCCTCACTTATGAAGCCAGCATGATCACGATGTTACCAGGTCTCCACAAAACTACAGTGAGATCCTGACAACAGCTCCTTGCTTTCCGACTTCAGCTAAAGAAAATGGGCACCCGCTTTGGTCTTTTTTACTCCGCACAGATGCGAGTCACATATAAGAACCAGACCAAGGATTTCCTCAATCCCAAGTAGCTAGCCTCCTTCATTGAAGACAATCTATCAACTCCAATTGACTCTGTCTGACCCTGACAATTGCTACTCGATAATTGCTTCTGACTCGTTGTTTATACTTGCCTAATGGAGATCTTATCTCCCGCTGTTTTTCAACACGTGCTCTGTTCTGGCTGTCTGCCAGACTCCTGCCTTCACTGGTATCACTACTATCCACACTGTGTTTGTTAGATTTTTATATCCAGTTGTTTACCTACTTTATCAGTACTTTGCTTGATGGAAGTTGCATATATGTATTATCTTTAATCTGGTTGCTGGTTTTGCTTTCTTTCACTCGACTTTCTGGCCGTTGTTTTTCCAGTCACCCAAGTTTTGTTGCGTGCTGCTCCTCTGCAGCAGGCTATTTTCATTTGCCTTATTGTATGTGTTAGTACTTTTTTCTTTCAGGATGTTAATGCTAATACATGTTACTGCCTTTCAGAGTTCTTTCCTTTTATCCAACCTGTTTTTCTATCATGGCTTCATGCCTCTCACAATAATTTCCCTTAATGTCAAAGGCCTTAACAATATCATAAAAAAAAGAAAATATTATCTTATTTAGATGACTTTACTCCGGATGTTGTTCTTCTTCAGGAGACACATCTAAATGCTAATGACTCTGTTAAATTCACCAAAAAGGGGTTTTATGCTCCCTGTTACTCCCCTGCTATCAATGGTAAAAATGGTGTACTTACACTGATCAAACAAAACTCTGCAATGATGACACACATGGGCGCTGGGTCAGTGTTAAACTCTCCATTTCTGATCATACCCTTAGAATAATTAATGTATATGACCCTAATCTGGATGCACCTGATTTCTTTCACAGCCTTGCTAATCATATTCTTCAGGAACCCGATTTGCCTATCATTCTAAGTGGAGATTTCAAACTAATCCTTGATCCTCTGCATGATAGGAAATCGAGAGTCCCTTACAAGAAAACAAAATCATGGTATGCTCTTAGAGAATCTCACATCCAAATACCAATGAATATACCTTTTTTTTGACCCCACACCAGGATTGATTATTTCCTTATTAGCTCATCCCTAAATGATAATTTAATCACAGCAGAAAATAAGGATATTATTATATCTGATCACGCTGCTATCACACTCCACTGTAATGATTTTTCTTAGAACCCCATCTGAAACATTGGAGATTTAATGTTGCTCTTCATACTGAGGATCACTTCAAAGATACAATCAACACAGCCATATCAAAATTCTTTAGGTTTAACCTTCCCAATCATACTAATTGGACCAACACCTGGCATGCCTTTAAGGCATTTATTTGGGGAACTATTATTCAGTTTTCCAGCTGCCTGAGCTCAGACAGGAAAAGACGCCAAACTGAATTGGAAAAACTCATTCATGACACAGAATGTGCACATTTATCCAACTTATCTGACATGCCTACTCTTACTAAATTACGTAATCTTCGATTTCAATATAACTCCCTTCTCAGTATCTCGGCCGTACGCTCCACCTTTGTGCAAGCCGCTTCTTACTATGCTGATAACAATAATCTGGACATCTTTTAGCAAACTATCTTAAAAAAAATCAAATGAAAAGAATCTCATTTCTACAATAAAAGACCATTCAGGTAAATTAATCACTACTACGCCCACCATTTTGTCTAACTTCCTTTCTTATCAACATCTCAGAATCCTCTCTCTCAACCGAAAATATGGAACTTTACTCTCACTTACCTCATCCTTTATTAGACTTTAAGGACAACACTACATTAGACCCACCCTTTACAGCCATTGAGCTTCAAGATGCCATCCAATCCCTAGCCACAAATAAATCACTGGGCCCTGATGGCCTCTCGAATGAATTTTACAAAGTATTCCTCAAATCTCTCCTCCTCCATATGCTATCCCATTTTCACCATTTATGCTCACAGGGTCACTCCTCTGGTTCTTTAATCGAAGCCACGATAATTGTCTTCCCAAAACCTGATATGGACCCTTAAGAAATGAAAAATTATAGACCAATCTCGTTGATTAATGTCAATGCCAAACTCTTTGCTAAGGTTCTTGCCACCTGCCTCCAACTCATTTTACCCAAACTCATAAACTCAGATCTGGCTTTTTACACAACATATTCTCCTACCATAACACTCAATTGCTAACATATCCTCCATCTTACCTCATGCTGCTCTGACAGACTACTGATGATGGCCTTAGATGCTGAAAAAGCCTTCGATCTGGTGGAATGGCATTTTCTTTTCCGCATTCTGGAATGGAATGGTTTTTCTGATCCTTGCATTAAAATGAAACAGGTACTTTATTTGAATCCACACACCAGAATTATGATTAATGGTCACCAATCTCAGCCATTCCACCCGACCAGAGGCACCAGACAAGAGTATACTCTCTCGCCCCTGCTGTTCAATATAGCACTTGAACCCTTGCTGTCAGCAATCAGGTATGACACCAGAATCCAGGGTTTTTCCTTAGACTCTTTTTTAGCTAAATTATGAGCTTATGCTGATGATATTTTGTTTTATATATCTCCGGAATCTATAACCCCTGTTTTGGAACAAATTCAGCAGTATTCAAATGTCTCTGGGTATAAACTTAACATAGCAAAATCTGAAATCATGCCTCTGAATTGTGTTGACATGCAACCTGAACTCAATACCTTTGAGTTCTTTTTGGCCCCTCCATTGAATCCACTATACAATACAATATGGATTTCTTGTTTACTGTCATCAAAACCTGTACAAGAAAATGGTCCCCTCTCAACCTATCCTGGTGGGGCAGATGATGATTGCCCCGAAAGTAAACTATATCCTGAGCATGCTTCCAATATTATTTCCCCACTCTGTATACAACCATCTAGAGCAGGGGTGTCAAAGTCCCTCCTCGAGGGCCGGAATCCAGTCAGGTTTTCTGGATTTCCCCAATGAATATGCATTGAAAGCAGTGCATGCAAATAGATCTCATGCAGATTCATTGGGGAAATCCTGAAAACCCGACTGGATTCTGGCCCTCGAGGACCGACTTTGACACCTGTGGTCTAGAGAAACTGCTTGTGGATTTTCTTTGGCAAAGTAAACAGCCACAAATTTCCCTTAAGAAACTGAAATGTTCCCATGATGGTGGAGATGTCAATTTTCCAAGCTTTCAAGACTACCATCTCGCTTTCTTAATGACACAGGGCTCTTCATGGATGATCGATGACCCTACAAAGATTACTCCTAAATGGCTACAACTGGAACATACTTTACTCAACCCACTTATTTTTAAACATGCCCCTGCCTCAACTCTCCCTACATCCACTAAGGTTAACCCAATTTTATCCAGAACAATGCAAGCCATCTCCTTCATCGACGCTCTCACTGATAAAAGATGGGCTGATTCACTCTTGGCTCCCATTTGGCACAATAATACTTTCAAAATCAACTGTGAGATTATTGTCTAGAAAGCATGGCAACAAAAAGGTGTTTGGACTCTTGGTCACCTCATTAAAGATAGTACCTGGTTTCATTTTTCAGATATCATGACCAAATTCCATAGTCCACCTTCTCAATATTTCAATTGAATCCAATTACACCACTGCTTGAAATCTCAACTTTCAGATACCCCCTGCTTACATGACTCTGCTGATTTAATATCCATGCTGACTCTATTTACTATTGACAAAGGCCAAACATCTAAATCAGGGCTTCACTGGGCCGCATTGGACGAAAAAAATGTTTCTGGGGCCGCACAAACGTGCAAACGCTGCAGGAAGGAACACAGGAAGGAGCAGGCAAGATGGTAAACACCCGGGGGCAGCAGAGGAAAACACTGCATCGTCCTCGACCAGGACCGCACAAAATACTTCACGGGGCCGCATGCGGCCTTTGGGCCGCAGGTTGGACACCCCTGATCTAAATTGTATAAATTCATACAGTCTAAGTGCTACCAGACCCCATTAGATTCCATCACTAAATGGAACTCTACACTTCAATTATTTTTACTGAAGAAACCTGTCACACTGTCTGGCATTGTAATTTCAAATCATTACGACCTGCTTCTTTATTACAAGCTGCCTTTTTTTCTAAATCATAGGGCAACCTGGACTCCTAGTAGATCTGCAAAGATATCCAGACCTAATGATGCTACTTGTTGGTCTTGTAAGACATCTGACGGTTCTCTCCAACATATGTTTTTCTCCTGCCCATACTTACACACCATTTGGACTGCAGTATGGTCCATAATTTCCAAAATCTTCCACATAACTGACGCATTTACCTTTGATATTTTAATTACTGGCTCCTTAGCACCAGGGCTGCCATCAGGGCAGTACTACCAGTCCTGCATTCAGGGGCCCAGAGCTGACAGGGGGCCCGGGCTTCCCCAGGGTCGCAAGCATAATCTCCTCTCCTTCTCCTCACCTGCCCTGTCGCAGCACACAGCCGAACAGAAGTCTTCCCGATGTCAGCGCTGACGTCGGAGGGAGGGCTTAAGCAAAGCCCTCCCTTCCTCCGACGTCAGCGCTGACATTGGGAAGACTTCCGCTCGGCTGCTTGTGGCAGGGCAGGTAGGGAAAAGGCAGTCATGTACCGAAGGGGGGGGGCGGTCCGCCCCGGTGCAGCCATGGGAGGGAATGTGCACAGCCAGTTAGGTTCCCTTAGCCTTGTGGCGCTTCCCCCAACCGACCGACAACAAGCCCAGCCGACAAACCTCTGAGCGCATATCTAAACATACACATCTGAACGCATATCTGAACATACACATCTGACTATATATGTGAGCGCAAATCTAAACATACACATCTGAGCGCATATCTGAACATACACATCTGTATGATCCCATCCTCCTCAGCTTGCCTATAGCTGCATCATGCATGTTAAAAATGTACGATATGTTGATATGTGCACCTTCCTTCCTTCCCATCCATCCTCCTCAGCCTGTCCTTACACATCCACAGCTGCATGTTAATGATGATGTATATGTTATGATGATAAATAAGTGCATATGAGCACATCATTAACATGCAGCTATGGATGAATATATAATGATGTTATGAGTGTGCACCTCTTCCTTCCCATCCTCCTCAACATGTCACATACAGCATGTTACATTACACAGACTTTGTGTGCCCTGTAGCAGCGAATCTAAATTATCTTCTTACAGCAGCTTCAATACTCCAGCTGCTGTAAGAAGGTAATTTAGATTCGCGGCTACAGGGCAGGGAGGTTTGTCCGACCGGGCCTGTTCTGTTGTCGGTCGGGTGGGGAAGCGCCACAAAGGTAAGGGGCAGGGAGGGAGAAAAGGAGGAAAGGTGGAGTGGAGAAGAAAAGACACTTAAGGGAAATGGGAAAAACTGAGGGGGAGAAGGCCGCTGAAAGCACTGGGGAAGACAAAGAGGTGGAGAAGGACGCTGAAAGGACATGGGGAAGATGGGAGGGGGGGAAGGACGCTGAAAGCACATGGGGAAGACAGAGGGGGGAGAAGGACCCTGAAAGGACATGGGGAAGACAAAGGAGTGGAGAAGGACGCTGAAAGGACATGGGGAAGACAAAGGGGTGGAGAAGGATGCTGAAAGGACATGGGAAGATGGGGGGAGAAGGACGCTGAAAGGGCAAGGGGGAAGGCAGGGGGGAGAAGTACGCTGAAAGCACATGGGGAAGACAGAGGGGGGGAGAAGGACGCTGAAAGCACATGGGGAAGACAGAGGGGGAGAAGGATGCTGACAGGACATTGGGAAGATGGGGGAGAAGGATACTGAAAGGAAATGGGGAAGAGAGAGTGGGGAGAAGACGCTGGCAGGGAAGAAGACAGAGATGCCAGACTATGGGGGAAGCGGAGGGAAGAAGATGGGTGCCAGACCAATTTGGAAGGGGGGAGAAAGGGAGAGGCACAGTAACAGAGCAAATGGAAGACGCAGAGAGAAGAGAGATAGTGGATGGAAGGAATTGAATGAGAACATGAGGAAAGCAAAAACCAGGCAACAAAGGTAGGAAAAAAAATTATATTTCTTTTTTTTTTTTTTGCTTTAGGATAAAGTAGTATATTAGTTGTGTTGATAAAAATTTATAAACATTAGAGGCTCTGGTAGAAACCCGTTTACAAAGTATGTATTCTTCCCAATTAATATTTCCAAATTAATAAAGTCTTTTTACTTATTTTTAAATGAGTTTCTAACAGAGCCTTTAATTCAGTAGCGTAATTAAATGAAATAACTATTTCTGTAGTTTATAGGGACGGGCGGGAAAGGAGGGGATTCCTTGCGGGGACGGGCGGGGACGGAGGGATTCCTCGCAGGGATGGGTGGGAGTCCTCAAGGGGACGGGTGGGACTTTGGCGGGGACGGGTGGGATTTTTGTCCCCGTGCAATTTAAACATGCACCTTTCTTCCTCCATCCCATGCACCTTTCTTCCTCCATCCCATAACACACACAGCCTGGTGGTGATGATTATCAGATTGATTCATGAATATATAATGATGTTATGAGTGTGCACCTCTTCCTTCCCATCCTCCTTAGCATGTCACATACAGCATGTTACATTACACAAAGTCTGTGTAATGTAACATGCTGTATGTGACATGTTGAGGAGGATGGGAAGGAAGAGGTGCACACTCATAACATCATTATATATTCATCCATAGCTGCATGTTAATGATGTGCTCATATGCACTTATTTATCATCATAACATATACATCATCATTAACATGCAGCTGTGGATGTGTAAGGACAGGCTGAGGAGGATGGATGGGAAGGAAGGAAGGTGCACATATCAACATATCGTACATTTTTAACATGCATGATGCAGCTATAGGCAAGCTGAGGAGGATGGGATCATACAGATGTGTATGTTCAGATATGCGCTCAGATGTGTATGTTTAGATATGCGCTCACATATACAGTCAGATGTGTATGTTCAGATATGCGTTCAGATGTGTATGTTTAGATATGCGCTCAGATGTGTAGTTTTTTCTGATATATTTATTAAGCTTACAGTATTTATAAAATCACATTTAATACTTGTTACAAAAAATATTGTGCAATTGTGATCTACTTCTGGCCTACAAAGGTCAAAAGAAATCCTTAACTGAGATTTTACATTCAAAAGTGAATTATAGCTACTAGCACTATTATTTATTAGTTATTTATTATGCAGATGTTTGTTAGTTTGTTATTAGTTCAGTATTAGACTTGTTAGTTTAGAATAGATAGGTATAGATTAGTTTAGTTTAGATTAGGTTAGGGCCCTGCTGAAAGAATCTACCTTGACGTGGTTGCAGGCTTACAAATCTTTTGGTCAAAGAGTGCGGTGACAGAGAAAAGTATGTGTGTATTCGGCCCATGGAAGAAGGGGTGGGGTGGGGTGGGGGAAGGGGTACGTGGGGGGCCCAATAGGATTGCTCAGTAAGGGGCCCAGAAATTTCTGATGGCTGCCCTGCTTAGCACTATCAACCCCATGTCGATATTTCATGATAGATTGTTGACATCCCTGCTTTTTATTGCCATCAAAATTATTCTCCAAAATTGGAAAGACTTTTTGAAACTTGAGTTTAATCATTGGTGGAACTCTGTATGTTTACATGTTAAATATGAACGTTACATAGCTGAGAAACACAATTCTATTTCCTCCTATGCTAAAACTTGGGCTCTAATTCAGGAATATTGTGGCTCTGACCTTTGAAAATTTGTATTTTAATGTTTCCTACATCTGCTCTGATTTAGCACTCCTTGGAATTGTATCTTGCCTATTGACTTCTGCCTTTTTTAGGTTGATTTATCACCCATATACATTTTGGCAGTATTAGTTTATTCTTTATATCTGAATATCTGATTATTACTTATTATTTACAATGTACTTTCTCGTGCTAGGAAAATGTTTCTTTTCATGCTTCCTATTTTGAAGCATTACTTTCACATAATTGTTGTACTACTTGAAAATTCAATAAAATTTGCTGAACTAAAAAAAATATATATATTTTATTGAATTTTTAAAATACAGAAATGTATAGATAAACATAACAGAAATACAGTACTACATTGCAGAAATGTACATATACAATATTACAATAGGGTCATATACAATAGGTACATATACAAACCACAATAGGGTCAATTAACGTTATCATTAAAGTCCTCACAGAACTCATCTAGAGGGGCCCACGTTCTAGTAAAATTAGCAATATTATTTTGCTTAATTGCTATTATTTCCTCATATTTCATAATAACACAGAGATGGTTCTACCATTCAAGGAAGTTAAGCTTAGAATTATCTTTCCAATTGCAGATATAATTAATGGCTAGCGCAATCATAGAATCAAAGATTTTATTGAATGATGCTGGTAATGAGATATCTAGGTTTGCAGAACGCATTATGATAGATTTATATGACAAAGGTAACAAATTATTATTCATATGCATTATCACTTGAATTCTGGACCAAATACCTGGACCAAACATAAGAACATAACATAAGAACATAAGAAGCGCCATCTCCGGATCAGACCTTCGGTCCATCAAGTCCGGCGATCCGCACACGCGGAGGCCCTGCTAGGTATACACCTGGCTTATTTTATAGCCAACCATATCTTTATATGCCTCTCTCAAGGAGATATGCATCTAGTTTGCTTTTGAAGCCTAGGACTGTCGATTCCGCAATAATCTCCCCTGGGAGAGTATTCCAGATGTCAACCACTCTCTGTGTGAAGCAGAACTTCCTGATATTAGTCCTGAACTTGCCCCCCCTTAGCTTCATTTCATGTCCTCTTGTCCGTGTCAAATTGGACAATGTAAATAGTTTTTTCTGCTCTATTTTGTCGATTCCTTTCAGTATTTTGAAGGTTTCGATCATATCCCCACGCAGTCTCCTCATATTCCAGTTTCTCCATACCCTTCACTAGTTTAGTTGCTCGTCTCTGCACCCTCTCCAGCAGTTTTATATCCTTCTTTAAGTAGGGAGACCAATGTTGGACGCAGTATTCCAAGTGGGGTCTGACCATTGCCCTATAAAGCGGCATTATAACTTTCTCCGATCTACTCGAGATTCCTTTCTTTATCATGCCCAACATTCTATTTGCCTTATTTGCCACTGCCGCGCATTGTGCCGATGGCTTCAGGGTCCTATCTATCAGTACACCCAGATCCCTTTCTTGTTCACTTTTTCCCAGAGTTGCACCTGACATTCTGTACTCGTATTCCTTATTTTTACTGCCTAAATGCATTACCTTGCATTTCTCCACGTTGAACTTCATCTGCCATTTCTCCGCCCATTTTTCTAACCGACACAAATCGCTCTGGAGTTCCTCACTGTCCTCCTGCGATCTGATTGCCCGGCAGAGTTTTGTGTCGTCTGCAAACTTGATGATCTCACTGGATGTTCCGTTTTCCAGGTCATTGATATAAATATTAAAAAGGATCGGCCCAAGTACCGAGCCTTGGGGTACACCACTAGTCACTTTCTCCCAGTCGGAGAACTTCCCATTTATGCCCACTCTCTGCTTCCTGTTTTCCAGCCATTTGCCTATCCATCTTTGTATATCTCCCTCTATGCCATGGCTTTGTAGTTTCCTAAGAAGTCTTTTGTGTGGAACTTTGTCAAATGCTTTCTGGAAGTCCAAGTATATTATGTCCACCGGCTTTCCACTATCAATTTGCTCGTTCACGGTCTCAAAAAATTGGAGTAAATTCGTCAAACACGATTTCCCTTTCCTGAATCCATGTTGACTGGGTTTCATCAAGTCATGTGTGTCCAAGTGCTGAACTATGCTATCCTTGATCAGTGATTCAATCATCTTGCCGGGGACAGATGTAAGACTCACAGGTCTATAGTTGCCCGGTTCTCCTCTCGATCCTTTTTTGAAAATTGGCGTGACGTTCGCTTTCCTCCAGTCGTCTGGTATCTGACCAGTTCTGATTGACAGGTTTGCAAGTTTTTGCAGTAACTCTCCGATTTCGACCTTCAATTCCTTCAAGACTCTCGGGTGAATTTCATCCGGTCCAGGGGATTTGTCACTTTTAAGTTTGTCGATCTGGTAGTATATCTGATCTAAGTTCACTTCAACTGTGGTGAGGCTGTCCTTTATTTCTCCTGTAAACAGTTTCTCCACTTCAGGTATTGTTGAGGTGTCCTCCTTCGTAAAGACAGACGCAAAGAAGGAATTTAGTTTGTCTGCGATTTGTTTATCTTCCTTGATGTACCCTTTTCTTCCCATGTCGTCCAAGGGTCCCACTGCCTCTTTTGCAGGTTTTTTCCCTTTCACGTATCTAAAGAAGGGCTTGAAGTTTTTGGCCTCCCGGGCTATTTTTTCCTCATAGTCCTGTTTTGCATCCCTCACCGCCTTGTGACATTTCTTCTGTTCATCTTTATGTTTGTTCCAGGCTTCGGTTGTCTTCGTGCATTTCCATTTTTTGAAAGAGTCCTTCTTTTCTTTTATGGCTTCCTTCACCTGTATGGTAAGCCATGCTGGTTCTCCTTTGCCTTTAGTTCTCCGATCTTTGGAAATCCTCGGAATGTAGAGATCTTGTGCTTCTGCAATAGTATTTTTCAATAGGCACCATGCCTGGTCTACTGTTTCAAGTTTGTCCACCATCTTCTCGAGTCGTTTTGTTACCATGGCTCTCATGCAATCGTATTTACCCTTTTTAAAGTTTAAGGTGGTGGTTAAGGTTTTGGCATGTTTCCCTTTCCCGATGTCAAGTTTAAAGTTGATTACATTGTGATCACTCGTTCCCAGTGGAACCATGACTTCTACTTCTGTTATCGGTCCGGTGAGACCATTTAGGACCAAGTCCAAGGTGGCGTCGCCTCTTGTCGGCTCTTTTACCATTTGCTCCAGGAAGCAATCCCCTAGCACCTCCAGGAACTTGGCCTCCTTGCCGCAGTTGGAGGCTCCTAGTTTCCAGTCTATTCCTGGGAAATTGAAGTCTCCCAATATAACTACATTGCCTGTCTTGCATACTTGTTTGATTTCCTCCATCATTTCTGAGTCAGTGACCTCCGCCTGTCCTGGGGGACGATAGTAAAGGCCAATTTTTGTATCTGCGCCATTGTGACCAGGAATTTTGATCCAGAGGGACTCCAGCTTCTCTTTCCTGTCTGTTGTAATCATTCCAACAGAATCTATTCCTTCCTTAACATATAGGGCAATACCTCCACCTTTCTGCCCTTCTCGATCCCTTCTATATAGTTTGTATCCCTGTAGTACTGTGTCCCATTTGTTTTCTTCATTCCACCATGTTTCTGTTATGCCAATGATATCCATGTTCTCATGTCTTGCTATCGTCTCTAGTTCTCCCATTTTGTTTCCTAGACTTCTAGCATTTGTATACATACATCTAAGTTCCCTTCGTGTTACCTTTTTGGACCTTCTACTCTTGGCTGTCCTTACAGTTTCATTTACGGTATCCTTTACTGCTCCTGTGTTATCTCCCATGTTTGCTGTGTGGTCATCCCCTCCTGTGTCTGAGTTGTCCCTTCCTGCTTGTTCTCCTTTGTTGGCTGTGAGGTCAACCTCTCTTGTGTATGAGTAGTAGTCCTTTGTTCCTACGTCGGGGCATCCTGTTGTCCGTGCCATTGACCGGTGGTCGACTGTCGGCTTTCCCCTGTCCTTCAGTTTAAAGCCTTCTCTATTGCTTTCTTCATGTTGCCTGCCAAAACTCTTGCTCCTTCCTTGTTGAGGTGTAGTCCATCCCTTCTGTAGTATTTACTTTTTCCCCAGAACGCCGTCCAGTTGCGCACGAAGTCGAAGCCTTCGTCTTCGCACCATCGTCTCATCCAGGCGTTGATCACTTGCAATTCCCCTTGTCTCTTTCCATCTGCTCTTGGTACAGGGAGGATTTCAAAGAAGGCCACCTTCACCTCCCTGATCTTCAGTTGTCTTCCGAGTGAGCGGAGCTGGCCCTTCAGCTCTTCCCTGTCATACTTCCGCCCGCTCACATCATTTGTTCCTACGTGGATAAGCACAGCGGTGTCCACTCCCCGTGCGCCATCTATGATCCTGGAGATCCTGTTGGTCACATCCTTTACTCTTGCTCCAGGCAGACAGGTGACTACTCTGTCCTCTCTTCCTCCTGCGGTGTGGCTGTCCACGTGTCGTATAATGGAGTCGCCTACGATGATCCCCATCTTCTTTATTCGGGAGTTCCTTGGGGGGCGTAGGTCCACGTCCTTGGAGTAGGGCCTGTCTTCTTCCTCCAATGATACTCTTGAAATTGTTTCCTGTTCTTTGGGTGGGGGGACATCTTCCTGTGCTCTCACTATTCCTCCTGGTGTGCGGTTGTCTCCTACCTCGTCTTCATTTTCTTCTGTGTTTGCATGGGTGTCTTCTCTCCTCACTTGGGTTTCCTGAGTACAGTTTTCCAGCCCTGGGATCTCTACGTGGTGCTGATGGGCTTCCTCTATGAACATTTCTAGATCCTTGACCTTGTCGTTTGGGCTGTGCTCCACTAGAATCTTCTCCTGTGCTCGGATTCTGTCTTCAAGTTCCATCACTGTTCCCTCCAATAGTCTTACCTGACATTTCAAGCTATCCATCTCCATGCATCGATCGCAAATGTATGCCTGGATCCCCGAAGGGAGGTAGTCATACATATTGCAGTCGATACAGAAGACAGGAAAGCTCATCTTCTGACTTCCTTGGGCTTCCATTTCGTGCTTCACTCGTGGGTTATCTGAGTGATTTGTTGTGACCTACTGCTGCTCTTTTTCCTACTGATCCTACCTCCCCCTTACCTTCTGACTTCCTGACTGCAGTCTTCCTATTTGAGTGAGTCTGTTTGTGTTACAGTGCCTGTGCCTTTGTGTGCTTGTGTTCCTTACCTGCTGCTTCCTTGTGTTTCTTGCCTTGTTGTCTCTCTCGTGTGTGCTGTCTCTGCTCTACCTCACCTTGATTGTATGTGCGGGTTGGTTTCTTTTGTGTCTGTCTCTTCCTTCTCTTCTGTGCTTGTCGGTTCCTTACCGGTCTGTTCTCCTCTGGTGTTCTTGAGAGTAGCGCTCGTCCCTTGCAAGGCCCTTCGCAAAGGCGCTCTCGCTAAGGCGAGCGCCTTTACCGCACGCCTTCGCCGCGCGCCGAACGGCTGGGCGCCGTTGGCTCCTCCCCTTTTCAAGGGGGAGTCCGGCGCTGCCTGTGACGCGTGGGGGGGGGGCGGAGCGAACTCTCGCCGCTACCCCGAGCCTACTGTCCTCCTACTTCCTTCTGCTTTCTTCGGTGCTCGGCACCAACGCTGCCTGCCTCCTCTGCTTCCTGCTCCCCTTCTCTCCTCTCTCTCTTCGGGATTGTTCACCCTCGAAAGAGAAGACTGCGAGGAGACATGATAGAGACTTTTAAAATACTAAAAGGATTTGACAAAATAGAGCAAGAAACATCGTTATTCACATTGTCAAATGTGACTCGGACAAGAGGTCATTGACTGAAATTGAGGGGCACCAGGCCCAGGACAAATATTAGGAAATTCTGTTTCGTACAATGAGTGGTGAACGCTTGGAACGCTCTCCCTGAGGAGGTCGTGATGGAGACCAACATTCTGGGATTCAAGGGCAAGTTGGATGCACACCTTCTTGCAAATCACATTGGGAGATACGAGTAAACAAGGTTTCTCAGCAGGGAACACCTGGCTTGGCCTCCGCGGGTGCGGGTCGCCGGACTGGATGGACCTAGAGTCTGATCCAGCGAAGCCATTTCTTATGTTCTTATGTTCAATAAATTTGCATATTAGAGCATGTATAAAAAAGGTGCAAGATGGTTCCAGGTTGCTGATGACAAGACCAACACACATCTGAAGACAAATGTAATCCTCTAGCCATTTTAGTGGGGGTCCAATAAGCTTTATGTAAAGTAAAATAGGTGGATTGGCAAATAGATGCTGACATAGGGCTCCTTTTACTAAGCTATGCTAGCAGTTTTAGCACGTGCTACATTGCTGCACGCACTACACGCTAACACCTCCATAGAGCTGACGTTAGCATTTTTGTGTAGCGCGGGGGTTAGCGCGTGCTAAAAACGCTAGCGCACCTTAATAAAAGGAGTCCATAGTGGTCTTTGCAGAGTGTGTCCAAAATGATTTCCAGTCCAACTATCCAGGGTTTACATTTAGATCACCAGACCATATATAATCAAAATAGATGTCTTTCTCTTCTATCAACCTCCCTTAATCCTCTATAATAAAACCTTAAGCACGCATGCGCACTTAGGACGGTGTGTTCCCTGACAGTGTGATGAGTCCCTTCGTGCCAAATTACATTTTTGAACACGGAGGCAGGGAACACACCGGCCACTCCCCCCTCCCGCCCTCACTCACCCAGACAACAAACCGCTACCGCTGCTGCTACTCCTACAAAAGGGAAGTACTGAAGGACCAGTTCCGGATGCTGGGAAGGAAGCTGAAGACCAGAACGCAGAGGATAGCATTCTCGGAGATCCTGCTGGTACCCAGGGCTGATGAGAAGAGGCATATGGAGCTGCAAGCAGTCAATGCATGGATGCGGCACTGGTGTGAGGAAGAAGGATTCCACTTCGTGCGCAACTGGACGACATTCTGGGAGAAGAGCAAGCTATACAGGAAGGATGGACTCCACCTTAACAGAGACGGAACAAAGCTACTTGCAAGCAACATCAAGAGAAAAGTTGAGAAGTTTTTAAACTAGGAAGAAGGGGAAAGCCGACAGTCGACCGAGAGAGTCGATGGTTTGGGAACTGGTATACCCGGAGGATACCATGCAAGAAGATAGAGGGAAAGACTCACCAGATTACAAGCAAGACAGAGCGAAAAGGACACAAGAGGGAAGGAAATGCAAGAAAGGAACACGCCGCATAAACTCAAGTGTATGTACACAAACACAAGGAGCCTTAGAAATAAGATGGGTGAATTAGAAGCTATGGCACACAAAGATAACGTTGACATCATAGGCATCACGGAAACATGGTGGACTGAGGAAAACGTCTGGGACACTGTGCTACCAGGATACAAACTATACCGCAGAGACAGAGTGACTCAAAAAGATGGGGCCATTGCCATATATGTCAAAGAGGGAATTGAATCTACTGAAGAGAACACACCACAACTGATGGATAAGTTAGAGTCTCTATGGGTCAAACTTCCAGGAACAAATGGCCTGGAAATGAAGATCAGCATCTACTACCAACCCCCAGGGCAGTCCAAAGAAATTGACGTAGAAATGACGGACGAGATTAAACGCAACTGCAAGGGAGCCAACGCAGTTATCATGGGTGACTTCAACTATCCGGGAATTGACTGTAACCTAGGCACCTCCGGCTGCGTTAGAGAGACCAAATTCTTGGATGCTGTAGGTGATTGCTTCCTGGAACAACTTGGCAAGGAAAATACTAGAGGAAATGCAATTCTGGACTTAATTATAAATGGCCTGCAAGGACCAGCACAAGATGTAGAAGTAGAAGGGATGCTGGGAAACAGCGTTCACAATATGATCCACTTCAATCTGGACGCCGGGGAGAAACATTGGTCCAAAATGACAGCCATGGCACTGAACTTCCGAAAAGGGAATTACGAAGGGATGAGACTCATGGTAGGGAAGAAGATTAAGAAGAGGATAAACACTGTAAAAACGCTAGAGCAAGCTTGTTCCCTTTTTAAGGACACAGTCAACGAGGCGCAAAATCTATATATACCGCGTATCAACAAGGGATCAAAGAGGAAAAAGAATGAAGAACCGGCATGGCTCAATGAAGAGGTGAAGGAAGTGATCAGAGATGAGAAAACTTCGTTTAAGGAATGGAAAAGATCAAAAACGGACGAAAACTGGAACAAGCACAAACAACATCAACGCAAGGTGCCATAAGTAAAAGGGGTGAAAAGGGACTAAGAGGAAAAAATAGCCAAGAAGGTGAAGAACTTCAAACCGTTCTTTCGATTTATTAAGGGGAAACGACCCACAAAGGAAGCGATGGGACCATTGCATGACCATGGAATAAAGGGAGCGCTAAAGGAGGACAAAGCAATCGCCGACAAACTGAACAAAATTTTTGCATCTGTATTTATCGAAGAAGATGTACACAGCATACCGGAACCCATCAGGCTATATGCTGGAAACAAAGATGGAAAGCTGACAGGATTTTTTTTTTTTTTTCTTTCTTTTTCCAAAATTTTTTTAAAAAAGATGAGATTGAACAAGGGGCCAAAAGGGTAATCTCCCTCAGAAACAAATGCTGCCTGATTTCTATTGCACATCGAACGTGAACTTTCAGGCCTTGAGCATGCGTACATGCTCAAGGCCCAGCACAAGAGGCAGATCTTCGGGCACCGGCACCAGCACAGGACATGCTGGTGCCGGTGCGGAGGCTACATCAAAGTAATAAGAGGGTTCGGGTGGGTTGGGGGGACCTCAGGTCGTGGCGGGGGGGGTGCCCAATGGCGACGGGGGGGTGCCTGATGGTGGCGGAGGGGTGCCCGATCGCGGGGGGGGAGGGTGCTGGTTCGCAGGGGGGGCTTCGGGGGGAGCAATGCCGGTTCTCATGTGGGGGGGGGGGTGCAGCGCTGCTAGCCTCGGGGGGGGTGGAGGGTGGGAACCTATTAAAGCGAGTTTCCATTATTTCCTATGGGGAAACTCGCTTTGATAAACAAGCATTTTGGATTACAAGCATGCTCCTGGAACGGATAATTCTCGTAATCCAAGGTACCACTGTATTTTATAAAGCTTTGATGCTTTTTATTACCTAACAGTAATGGGCCTATAATCTTAGAGAAGTTGGAGAGACCAGATACCTCCCTATATGTAGATAATAGTGAATTAAGAAGTATTGAGGCATTATGCCAAAGATTATTATCTAAATCAGTATACTCCAAACTATGCTCTAATTCATCTACCAAAAATAATCTTCCTTCGATGATTAAGTGAGAGAGCCCAAATGCTTTTAGATTGACATAGTATCTTTATTTTGGTTAAAAGTCGAGAGTCAAAGATACTGCTAAACCACAGGGGGACGTGATCCCTTTCCCAAATATTGCCATTAATAGATCTATAGAATGAGAATATGTTCAGGGCTGATGATTTAATTATTTTTAAAGTAGTATTAAATAGAAATGTATCCATAAATGGCAACAGATGTATTGGATTCGTAAAAATTAACATTTTTTCAAATATTAGCCATCTAGGGGACATACCAATTGTCAAAATTATGAAACCACATTAAACCCTGAGCAAGCCTGAACGCTAAATGATACCTTTTAAAATCAGGTAAGTGCAATCCTAGGTGGCTTTGATCTCCTAAGAAACATTCATTAGCAGGGCAGGATTAATTCTTCAAGGGCCCCTAGGCACATAAGTACACTGGGCCCCCTGGCCTTGCCCCGCCCATGCCCCATCCATTCCCCGCCCCTGCCCCACCCCCATTTATTTACCTGTTTTCTTATTTACTTCTTTATTTCCACTTTTATTTCTTTTATTATCAAATTCAAAACAAACGACAAAGATTACCATACAGTTTTAGTTCTATGCAAGCCCCAAACATCTCTGAACAAATCCCCCCTTCCTTCCCTTCCTACCTACTTGTCCAGTACTTTAACTTAGAACCCCTTCTGTTCCCCTCATGGTCTGGCATCTCTCCTTCCCTCCCCCTGTGGTTTTTAATCATCTCTCTCTTCTCGTTTCCTCCACTTAGATCTAATATCTCTGTCTCCTTCCCCATTCTTTGGCATCTCTCTATCCTCTCTCTTCCCTTTCTTTTTCTTCTCTGGTCTTCCTTCTCTATTTTCTGCCTCTGTCTAAATTAAATTCTCTCTTACTATTCAATCCTTATTTTCCCTCTTTTCATTGTGTCTGCTCACAGCTTGCCACCCCTTTCCTTCACCCCTCTACTATCTCACTAACTCTATCTTCTTTCCCCCATCCAGCATATGCCTCCTATCCAGCATGTGGGAAAGCAGCAACAGTGGTGAGGAGCTGAGAGCCCCTCACCTCCTCACCATTGCTGCTGTTTTCCCATATGCGTCCGACACTGACGGCACAAGCTCTCCCCACTTCCATTATCTGTCCCCTTCTCCCCAATTCCATCATCTGCCTCTTCTCTCTATCCACCGCAGGCATTTCCATTGTGTTATCCTGCCCCCCTCAGTGAATTGCCTGGGGTGGAGGGAGGGAGAGAGAGAAGGGGGCAGATGATGGAAGTGGGGAGAGCTTGTACTGTCAGCATCAGGAGCATGTGGGAAAGCAGCAGCAGTGGTGATGAGGTGACCACAAGATACCATGGAAAAGGGGCCATATAAATAAATCGATTAAACAAGTTAAGTCTGAAGCTCGCCTTAGGAGAAAGAAATACAATGCACTGGAATATAAAGAAATGCACTGAGAATTTTTTTAAAAAAGATGAGATTGAACAGGAGAGATCCAAGATGGCGTCAGGCTGGACGCGCTGAGATGCCGCTCTGAGGATTTTTCTTCAAACAATTTTCAAACAATTTTCAAGCGGTTCAATTACTTACCCGATGCCTAAACGGAGGGGCCGTAGTGCCGCTGGTGCCTCGCGGCCCACGGCCACCCCCGCGGCTGGTGACATCGGGGAACTCATCAGACGGATGCAGGGTATTTTTTCGGCGTCGGAGGGAGGCCCGTAGAGGAGTAGCGGCGTCAGTGAGGCCGTGGAGATTCCTCCGGGATTGGAGACATCTTTGAGCCCCGACGTTAGGGCGCCGCCCCCGCAACCTCAGCTAAGCAGCTCTCCAAGGGGTAAGGTAACCCCGGAGGTCGGGGTCTTGCCTTCCCCTGAGGCAAGTAGTCCATCACAGAGCCTGCTGACAGGAGCTCCTATGGATATGAGCTCCTTTGAAGAAGCTGAGGGGGAATCATCTGAGAGGCGAGTTAACCTTCAGGGACAGCGTCAAGTTATTCAACTGGACGGTGAGCACTATGACATTTCTTTACCTGTAATTTCTCTGGAAAAACCCTCAGAAGTAACTCTGGACTCACTATGGGATCTTATGGCCGGACTAGTGAAGACCATAAGTCCCAAACTTCAGTTAATTGAGGGGAAATTATCTCAACATTCTACTGAACTTAAAGAACTGAAAAAAGATATGACTGCCTCTAATTCCTCTGTTCAAAAGCTTGAACAGGACATTAAATCATCCAAACAATTACAGGAAACTTTAATGAAAGACAATATCAATCTTAGAAGAAAGATGGAGAACTTAGAAAATAACTCTAGATACAATAACTTAAGAATCATTAATTTTCCTAGGCTTCCACTGACACCTCCTAGAGAAATGTTTAAAAGATATTTTCTTGAAGTTTTGGGGGCCTCAGAAGATTCATTACCTCCTTTATCAAGAGTCTATTATTTACCTAATAAGATTAAATTACCAAAAAAGCCGTCGGATCAAGGACTATTGGATGTATCAGAGTTATTGGAAAAATCAGATAAAGAGGTTGTAGAATCGAGCACTTTGATTATAACAGTAGCTCTCTCTATTGATAAAGTATGGTTGTTAAAACTGTTCTTTAAAAATAGACAGAAAGAATTTATGGGTTGTAAAGTGCAGGTATTTCCTGATTTATCACGAGAGACGCAAAGGCGTCGTCGTGAATTTCTTTTGTTGAAGCCAGGTGTTATATCTTTGGGTGCTACTTTTTATTTGCGACACCCTTGTAAATGTATAGTGCATCACCGATCAGTTAAATATGTTTTCTTTGAGCCTAATCAGTTGACTTCTTTTTTAGCGCTCTCCCGATTGGAGGTAGAAAAATCATAAGCTCTATGACTATTGGTTAATCCCAGCAATCAGCCGTCCAGCTAACTTTATGAAAGAGTGTACATTAAGTTCAATTCTTCTATCTTTGTTTTATTTTATAAGAAATCTTGGATCCAAATTTGAGGACTTGAGCATTTTAGTTAATATATGATTTAATGTTATTGGAATATTTCTTGCTTTATGTAGAATTGCTAATTTGCTTTCTGTACAAGGTATTCTTGATTATATGATTTGAAAATCAATAAATATATTTAAACATAAAAAAGATGAGATTGAACAAGAGGCCAAAAGGGTAATCTCCCTCAGAAACAAATGCTGCCTGAGCTGGGGAGGCACTACATGAATATAGCCAATTATACAAAAGCCCAAAACATACTAAGATAAGTCAAGGCTGCCTAAACTTATAAGGGCATAATGTAGAAAACAACAGAAGGTGCTAATAAGGGGAAACAACACACCACCCAAGTGAAAAACTAGAAACCTCACCAGGAACTCATAGTGAGACATGGGAGAGCAATATGAAGTTGAAAACAGAAATGCAAGAAAACCCAAAACGGAACCAAAAGAACAATAAAACTTATAAAGAAAAATATAAAAATATATCATGCCACATTGAGGACGCCAATAGAGACTAAACAGAGGGTGAAAAACAAAGGCTGGCTAAAAAGACATACTGAGCAAAAATGGAAAGCTAAAATGAGCTGCTAAAAGAAATCGGAAAACCAGATAGGTGTACAAAACTGAGAGGCGGAGTGCTGAACGACTTAAGCCAAATAATCTGAAAGCCAATGCGCCCCCCCCCCTTCGAAGAAAAGTAATATCTGCAAGCAACGTGGGTAAGATTGGCAACAGCAACTGTAATTTTACAAACGGTGCAGTCAGCCAAAGCTTCCCTTTGACGCGCCCAGGCGGAAAGAGGAAGCTGCATCAGAGCAGAAGCTTTGGGCCGAGCACCATTTGAAAAATTTCAGTTGCCTTTGCTGATCTTTACCCACTTTACTTGCAGATATTACCGATCAGGGGTGGCACACATTGCCAATCGGGGGTAGGGGCCGTGTTGCCAATCGATGCTGCAGTGGGGCCCATCACCGTTTGGAAAAAAAAATCTGGGGTGGGTCTGTTTACCTTTCTTCAGTGGGCCCCCTGACCATTTTGGGCCCTAAGCATGTGCCTTCTGGGCCTATCCTTTAATCCGGCCCTGTTCATTAGGCTAGCCACTTTCTTATATAACCCAGCTGAGAATGGAAGCAGTATCATACTCCAAGGACCCATCCGGCTAACTTACAGGTAAGCCCGAAGGTGGGGGTTTTGTTGGAGGGGTCCAGCAGGAGGGGTAGGACACCCTCCTGCTGGTGATCTTTGAGGGGCCATTGGGGGGTCCAGCAGGAGGGGTTGGGCACCCGCCTGCTGGCAATTTTCGGGGGCCGTTGAGAGGTATAGGGAGGGTGGTTGGGGCATTTTGTTTGGGGGGTCCGGCAGGAGGGGTTGGGTGCCCTTCTGCTGGCGATCTTTGGGGGGGTGGGTTCTGTCAGCAGGAGGGGTTGGGCACCCTCCTGCTGCAATCATCAGGGTGGGTTGGGGTGGCCTACCGGCAGGAAGGGTTGAGTACCTTCCTGCCAGCGATCACGGGTTTTGGCGGCAGGAAGGGTTGGGTACTCTCCTGCTGTGATCATCATGGAGGGGACGGGAGACTGGCAGCCATAGCCACGACTACTATACTAATTGTGGCAGGGAGATCCCTTGCCACGATTAAGTATAGGGCTGCGTCTACTTACCATGTAGGCCAGCATTTTGTTAGCCTACATTGTAAGTGTCTCCTGCTCTGCTAGGGAGACATGTGGGGCCGCCTAGGACTTGTGGGCCTCCCTAGGCTCCTGGAGGCACCTTCAATATAGGCAGCCTGCCTGGGAAGCATTTTTTTTAAACATGCCTCCCGATTGGCTGATTAGACAGCTGTAGGATGCCTACAGCTGCCTACAATCAGGATGCACTTTGCAGAATCAGGGCCTAAATGTCCTATCATTTTCACGTTTCCTTGCTGTGCAGCTTCCAAAATTTTACACCTTCATTAACCAGCAAATGCTTATTCGTCGAACTTCCACGGCTCAGATCTGAATGTCAGCGAGGCCAGGAAGTCACCGCCAGCAATGTGTTCTGTTTCCAGATTGTATATTTCAAGAGGAACCCTTGAAACCATTGCAAATCTCAGCTCATTTAAATCTATACCCCCTTTAAAGACCACTTTGCTATGTAGAGGAAGCCTGCCTTATTTAAAGGTCCAGTCAGTCATAAACCTTCTTCATGTCAATTTTCCTCTCCTTCTTGTGCCATTAATTGCTTATATTCTCCTTAAGATTTGAATGCTGATTTCAGCTCGTACTCCATAACTTTATAAAAGTCCACATAAAAGATGGTGACCCTTTCCGTATGTTAAGCGCGTCATCTGTCCGTTGAATCAAAGAGAAAAAACTGGATCCTTTATAAGCCGAGCAACTATGAGACGATGCCATCTGCTGGTAGCATATAATTCCACCAGTCTTATATGCCATCACAGTGCGTATCCAATATGTTTTGTCACTACTAAACCAGGAACTTAAGATAAAACAAATTATAGAACTTCCACCTCATTCAACCCTTGTCCTTTCCTTAATCAATCAATGAAGGACTAAGATAGACTACTCACGCCCCGAGACCACTTTCCTATGCTTCTTGTCCACATAGGAACCAACGACACTACCAGGAACACACCGGAGACCATCACCAGAGACTTTGGAGCACTGGGTGAGAGACTGAAGCGGACAGGAGCGCAGGTGGTTTTCTCATCGATCCTCCCAGTTAGAGGCAAGGGAAGAGCCAGAGATGAACGTATCCTGAGGACGAACGAGTGGCTACAGGGATGGTGCCGGGATATGAACTTCGGATTCCTAAACCATGGGGAAGCGCTACAAGGACTTCAGGGACCAGACGGACTCCATCTGACCAGTAGGGGTAAGAACGTCTTCGGACACCGACTAGCCCGCCTGCTTCACAGGGCTTTAAACTAGGTAAGTCGGGGGAGGGTACCCATTCACATATTAGTGCAGAAAGGAATTATCCTGATGAGGTGAGTCGAAACTCTGCTTCCATGTCCAAGGTAAGTACCCACATTGCAAACAATTCTTTGGGAGTCACACCGACTCGGGTAGGATACGCCTCACAGGGACTTAGCAAACACAAGATATGGAGGGCCATGTATGTCAATGCACACAGTTTAGGTAACAAAATTCTAGAATTGGAGGCCTAGATGTGGTGGCAATATCTGAAACTTGATTCACGGACTCACATGGGTGGGATATGGCTATACCGGGCTACAATCTACTTCGTCAGGACAGAGAGGGCAGGTTAGGAGGGGGGTAGCTCTATACATTAAAGAGGACATCAAAACCACCAGGATCACAGATGTCAAGTACACCGGGGAGTCCCTCTGGGTAAACCTGGCAAGAGGCAGAGAAAAATGCCTGTATCTAGGTGTGGTATACAGACCCCCAAGACAACTGGAAGACATGGACGCAGAATTAATTGAAGAGATAGAGAATATCACTCTACGAGGAGAAGCTGTACTGCTAGGGGACTTCAATATGCCTGATGCAGACTGGAACTCATTTTCAGCGACAACCAGCGGTAGCAGGAGGCTCTTAACCTCCATAAAGGGAGCACGTCTCAAACAAATGGTAACGGAGCCCACTAGGGCCCAGGCGATCCTCGACCTGGTACTCACCAATGGGGAAAGCGTCTCAGAGGTCTTAGTAGGAGATACGCTAGCCTCCAGCGACCACAACATAGTATGGTTCAACCTTAGGAAAGGCTTCCCTAGATCAAACACGAAAACAAAGGTACTCAATTTCCGGGGCACAGACTTCGCACGCATGGGAGATTTCGTCCATCAGACGCTGCAGGACCAAGCGGAGACCGATGATGTAGAAGCTAAGTGGTTAACATTGAAATCAACCATACATGAAGCAATTAGCCACTTCATAAAATCAGTAAATAAACGACAAAGAAACAATAAACCCCAATGGTTCACCGCGGAGATCCCGCACCTCATTAAGGAGAAGAAAAAAGCGTTTCTCTCCTACAAGCACACGGAGAAAAGAGAGGCAAAAGTAGAATATAGGACCAGGTCTACAGCGGTCAAAATGGCAGTTAGGGAGGCAAAACTTCGAGTGGAAGAAATTCTGGCAAAAAACATTAAAAAGGGGGACAAATCCTTCTTCAGGTATATTAGTGACAGAAAAAGGAACACAGGCGGGATAGTACGCCTTAGAAGACCGGACGGAAGTTACTTGGAAGCAGATTCCGATAAAGCCGAACTACTGAATGAATACTTCTGCTCAGTCTTCACCTGTGAGGCACCGGGACATAGTCCGCAGTTGAAGGCAACACAAAGCACAGAAGACCCGTTTCAGAATTTTGAGTTCACACCAGGTGAAGTTTACAGTGAACTGGCAAGACTCAAGGTGAACAAAGCCATGGGACCAGACAATTTGCACCCAAGAGTGCTCAGAGAATTGAGCGATGGCCTGGCGAAACCATTGGCTGAGCTATTCAATCTCTCCCTAAGTAAGGGGAAAGTTCCCCTGGACTGGAAATTAGCTAATGTCATTCCTCTGCATAAAAAGGGTTGCAGGGCAGAGGCTGCGAATTATAGACCGGTGAGTCTCACATCAATAGTGTGCAAACTCATGGAAACACTAATTAAAAGCAAATTGGACACGATCTTGAATGAAGGGAATCTTCGGGATCCCAGTCAGCATGGATTCACCAAGGGTAGGTCCTGCCAATCCAATCTCATCAGCTTCTTTGACTGGGTAACAAGAAAGTTGGACTTGAGAGAGTCTTTGGACGTCGTGTACCTGGACTTCAGTAAAGCTTTTGACAGTGTCCCACACCGCAGGCTGCTAAGCAAGATGGAATCGATGGGGTTAGGAGAGACACTAACTGCATGGGTCAATGATTGGCTGAGTGGCAGACTTCAGAGGGTGGTGGTTAATGGTACCCTCTCTAAAACATCGGAGGTGACCAGTGGAGTGCCGCAGGGCTTGGTCCTGGGTCCACTCCTTTTCAACATATTCATAGGGGATCTGACTCAAGGGCTTCAAGGTAAAATAACACTATTTGCCGATGACGCCAAACTATGTAATATAGTAAGTGAATGCAGTTTACAGAATTATATGGCGCAGGACCTGCTTACATTGGAAAGTTGGTCCTCAACCTGGCAGCTAGGCTTCATTGCTAAGAAATGTAAGGTCATGCACCTCGGAAGTGGAAATCCATGCAGGACGTACTTCTTGAACGGAGAAACTTTAACTAGGACTTCAGCAGAACGAGATTTAGGAGTAATCATCAGTGCAGACATGAAAACTGCCAATCAAGTGGAGAAGGCTTCATCTAAGGCAAGGCAGATATTGGGTTGTATCAATAGAAGTTTCGCCAGCCGAAAGCCTGAAGTCATAATGCCGTTGTATAGGGCCATGGTGAGACCTCATCTGGAGTACTGTGTGCAATTCTGGAGGCCACATTACAGTAAAGATGTTCGCAAAATTGAATCGGTTCAACAGACGGCCACCAGGATGATCTCGAGGCTCAAGGGTCTCTCTTACGAAGAGAGACTGAACAAATTGCAGCTCTACACTCTTGAGGAACGTAGGGAGAGGGGAGACATGATCGAAACATTTAAGTACCTCACGGGACGTGTCGAAGTGGAAGATGATATTTTCTTTCTCAAGGGACCCTCGGCCACAAGAGGGCACCCACTCAAACTCAGGGGCAGAAAATTTCATGGCGACACCAGAAAGTATTTCTTCACAGAGAGAGTGGTTGATCATTGGAACAAGCTTCCAGTGCAGGTGATCGAGGCAGACAGCGTGCCAGACTTTAAGAATAAATGGGATACCCATGTGGGATCCCTACGAGGGTCAAGATAAGGAAATTGGGTCATTAGGGCATAGACAGGGGGTGGGTAAGCAGAGTGGGAGGACTTGATGGGCTGTAGCCCTTTTCTGCCGTCATCTTCTATGTTTCTATGTTTCTATATTTCTATAAGGTACGGTGTCAACTTTATTATTAAGTATAGGTTTATCAGTAATATGGAACTGTCTATTGCAAAGCGCCATGGTTACTATTATACTTATACCCGGACTTGGACATTACTACTTGACAAAGTAGATTCTTTATTTTGAGCTTACTTCTGTGGGGTGGGGGTGGGGGTTGTGGACCGGGGGGGCTCTCCTGCAGAAACAACAGGGGGTCCCTCTTTGCTGGAGGTGGAGCTTGGGGGTGGGGAGTTGTATGTGGAGTTCTGGTTATTGATGGATATCGGGGGCTTGATTGTTTTGCTGGGTTTTCCATGTGCTCTGTAGATTTATTGCTGGGACTCTTTGTATGCTTGATTGATTTCACTTCAGCTGTCCCTGATATTCATACTCTGGTTTGTATATTTCAAAATTTTCAATAAACATTTATTAATAAAAAAATAAAAACACTTTATTATTAAGTAGACATTTGTTCTGTTTGCTGCGATATATATTCACTCAGTTTATCCGGATCCTTAAATGTAAGCCATTTTAATGTTGACCCTATGCTTTCTTATAAAACAGCCATTATTGTGGACAAACGCCTGCTGGCAATAGACATACAGGTAGATTACTATATGGCTCCTGAAAAAGGAGGATGGATTGAGACATCTGGGTTTTACTTCTATTGAAAGCAATGGAAGTAAAACCCGGATGTCTCAATTCGTTCTCCTTTCTCTGGAGCCATATGGTAGCCCTACACACAACGGGTGCATGACACCCCAGGTGCTGCTTCCTAAATCAGGGCTACAGAGTATAGACATGAAAGCTGTAACAATTGTTAGAAAGATTTCCCTATTTCACTTACCTAGGAGCCAACCATAGCCATACATGCGCTTTTCAAACTGCTGGAATATGGCCGAGTGTTGCAGGATGTATGAATCGTGGGTCGATCCTGGAAATCTGACTACCACATTCCTTATCTACCAAGTTTATATTGGACTTGCACATCACCTGGACGTTCAGGGAATGGAAGTGCTTCCTGGTCTGGTAGCAGGCTTCCGTGGCACTGGGTGGGATTATTGCCATGTGTGTGCAATCAATGGCTCCCATGACATGTGGTATTCCAGCTACAGTTTCAAATAAGGCTCCTAGGGCTTCCCATGCTGCCCTGGTGTTAGGGAGGCAATATAGTTCATCATGGCACCGAGTACCTGGTGGTAGCACCGGGAAAACGAGGAAGAAGATTTTCCTCCTACGGCAGCCACTGAGGGCTGAAAGCTGCCGGACCAAAGAAAGTGAAGGACACAGAGCAGCTTTGAGATGCCAGAGGTTGCTTGCAATCTGGCATTGATGGGCTCCAGATCCGCCCTGAGCTCATCATAAAGCTCTTTGATGACAGCACCTGGTCTTCCCTCTGGCCTTGCAACAGCCTCCGGATGTGAAAGAAGCGAGAGTGACGTAGCCGTTCATCCCACCTACGAGGCTGTCGGCCCCTCTGCTGCTGCTGCTCAAGCTGTACTACTATTCCTGCTACTGGTGGCTGCTTGGGGGGGTGTGGACAACTTGTAGTTGTGGTGGGGCTTGACCCTGCTGCTGTGCATTCTCTTCCTCTATAATGGGGAGAGAACATAAGAGCATAAGAATTGCCGCTGCTGGGTAAGACCAGTGGTCCATCATGCCCAGCAGTCCACTCACACGGCAGCCCTCTGGTCAAAGACCAGTGCCCTAACTGAGATTAGCTCTATCAGCGTACGTCCTTGTTCAGCAGGAACTTGTCTAATTTTGGCTTGAATCCATGGAGGGTGTTTTCCCCTATGACAGACTCCGGAAGAGCGTTCCAGTTTTCTACCACTCTCTGAGTGAAGAAGAACTTCCTTACGTTTGTACAGAATCTATCCCCTTTCAACTTCTCCCTACATTGGACAGGGTGAGCAAATTGTCCTTATCTACCAAGTCTATCCCCTTCTGTACCTTGAATGTTTCGATCATGTCCCCTCACAATCTCCTCTGTTCCAGGGAGAAGAGGCCCAGTTTCTGTAATCTTTTGCTGTACATCAGCTCCTCCAACCCCTTAACCATCTTAGTCGCTCTTCTCTGGACCCTTTCGAGTAGTACCGTATCCTTCTTCTTGTATGGTGACCAGTGCTGTATGCAGTACTCCAGATGAGAGCGCACCATGGCCCGGTACTGTGGCATGATAACCTTCTCTGATCTGTTTGTGATCCCCTTTATCATTCCTAGCATTCTGTTTGCCCTTTTCGCCACCGCCACACATTGCTTGGACAGCTTCATCGATTTGTCGATCAGAACTCCTAAGTCCCTTTTCTGGGAGGTCTCTCCAAGTACCACCCCGGACATCCTGTATTTGTGCATGAGTTTTTTGTTACCGACATGCATCACTTTACACTTGTCCACGTTGAACCTCATCTGCCATGTCGATGCCCTTTCCTCGAGCCTGATTATGACACGATGCAGATCTTCGCAGTCCCCCTGCGTCTTCACTACTCTGAATAACTTTGTATTGTCTGCAAATTTAATCACCTCGCTCATCGTACCTATGTCCAGATCGCTTATAAAGTTGTTGAAAAGCGGCACTCCACTGGTGACGCTCTTCCAGTCCGAGTATTGTCCATTTACCCCCACTCTCTGTTTCCTATGCTCCAGCCAGTTTTTAATTCATGTGAGTATTTCACCCTCGATTCCATGGCTCGCAATTTTCCAAAGTAGTTGTTCATGCGGAACCTTGTCGAATGCCTTCTGAAAGTCCACATATACAATGTCGACCAGATCGCCTTTGTCTATCTGCCTGTTCACTCCCTTGAAGAAGTGCAGCAAGTTTGTCAGACAAGATCTGCCTTTGCTGAAACCGTGCTGGCTGGTCCTCATCAGACCGTGTCCATCAAGGTTATCAATGATACAGGCCTTTATCAGCACTTCTACCATCTTTCCCAGTACTGAGGTCAGACTCACCGGACTGAAGTTTCCTGGATCTCCCCTCGAACCTTTTTTGAAGCTCGGCATAACATTCGCCACCTTCCAGTCCTCCGGAATCTTTCCCGTTTTAATCGTCAGATTGGCTATTAGTTGAAGCAGTTCAGCTATGGTCCCTTTCAGTTCCTTGATGACTCTCAGATGGATGCCATCCGGTCCTGGGGATTTATCGCTCTTGAGCCTATCAATCTGACCGTTAACCCTGTTAGTTTCTCGTTTTCACTGCCTGATGGGTTCTGGTATGCTGTGTATATCCTCTTCGGTCTGTCAGTGATTGCTTTATCCTCCTTTAGCGCTCTCTTTATTCCTTGGTCATCCAAAGGTCCCACCGCTTCCTTCGTGGGTTGTTTCCTTTAATATATTGAAAGAATGGCTTGAAGTTTTTCACCTCCTTGGCTATTTTTTCCTTGTAGTCTCTTTTGGGCCCTTTTACCGCCTTATGGCACCTGCGTTGATGTTGTTTGTGCTTATTCCAGTTTTTGTCCATTTTTTATCTTTTCCATTCCTTAAATGAGGTTTTTTTTGTCTCTGATTGCTTCCTTAACCTCTACAGTGAGCCACGCTGGTTCTTTATTCTTTTTCCTCTTTGATCCCTTGTTGATAAGCGATATATATAGATTTTGTGCCTCGGTGACCGTATTCTTAAAAAGAGACCAAGCTTGCTCTAATGTCTTTACAATGTTTATCCTCTTCTTAATCTTCTACCCCACCATGCATCTCATCCCTTCGTAATTCCCTTTTCGGAAGTTTAGTGCCGTGGCCATCATTCTGGACCGATGTTTCACCCCTGTTTCCAGGTTGAAGCGGATCATTTTGTGATCGCTGTTTCCTAGCGTCCCTTCTACTTCTACATCCTGTGCCGGTCCTCGCAGCCCATTTAGATTTAAATCCAGAATTGCGTTTTCTCTTGTGTTTTCCTTGACAAATTGTTCCAAGAAGCAATCGCCTACAGTTTCCAGGAACTTGGTCTCTCTAGCACAGCCGGAGGTGCCGAGGTTCCATTCTATCCCCGGATAGTTGAAGTCCCCCATGATAACTGTGTTGCCTCCCTTGCAGTTGCGTTTAATCTCATCAGTCATTTCTCCATCAATTTCTTCGGACTGCCTTGGTAGTAGATGCCTATCCTTGTTTCTAGTCCATTTGTTCCTGGAATTTTGACCCATGGAGACTCTAACTGTTGTGGCATGTTCTCTCCAGTATATTCAATTCCCTCTTTGACGTATATGGCAATCCTCCTTTTTGTGTCTTTCTGTCTCTGCGGTATAGTTTGTATCCCGGTAGCACAGTGTCCCAGACATTTTCATCAGTCCACCATGTTTCCGTGATGCCGATGGTGTCAGCGTTATCCTTTTGTGCCACAGCTTCTAATTCACCCATCTTATTTCTAAGGCTCCTTGCATTCTTGTACATACACTTGAGTTTGCAGCCTGTTCCCTTTCAGTCTGTCTTATCTGTGATCTGGTGAGTCCTCTCCTCCATCTTGCTGCACAGTATCCTCTGGGTATACCAGTTTCCGAATCATCGACTCTCTCGGTCGAATGTCGGCTTTCCCCTTCTTCCTAGTTTAAAAGCTTCTCAACTTCTCTCTTGATATTTCTTGCAAGTAGCCTTGTTCCGTCTCTGCTGAGGTGGAGTCCGTCCTTCCTGTATAGCTTGCTCTTCTCCCATAACGTTGTCCAGTTGCACACAAAGTGGAAACCTTCTTCCTCACACCAGCTCCACATCCACGCATTGACTGCTTGCAGCTCTATCTGTTTCTTCTCATCTGCCCTGGGTACTGGCAGTGGTGCAGCAAAGCTGTATGCAGCCATAACTGCAAACACTTCCTTGATGAGTGCATTTTCTTCCCTTTTATTGGTTGAAAGTTCTGTATGAGGTGATATCAATGGGCGTTAGTTACCATATACAGCGCGCATTGTAAATAAACACATTAACTACACCTTTTTTGGAGCGTTAAAACCAGATGCACTACTATGCGGCGCACTAACATTCTTTCTTGTACATGCCTACGCCACAGCTCCATAATGCCCCTAACTCCACCTATGTACGCATTAGACATTGGCGCGTGAATTAGTGCATACTAACACACACTGTAGCACAAAACCCTCCTAAGCTACACGTTAATGGCCTAACTTACCTTAGTAAAAGGGGGCCTAAGTTTGCAAAAGGAAAATAAAACTCACGTAAATTAAACTTTAATCCAATATTACCTGGTGCCTATTTTTCTTACTCCAAACAAAAGTCAAATAGCTATTTCTTATGGGATTCATGAGTTTGCAGAAATTGTTCAAGCTGAAGAGGATCTCAGAACACAAATTACTTTTCTTGATATTTCAATAGACACTTGCAGGGAAATTTCAAGAATGTGGCTTCCAAAGCCTAAAAACGGGGTTTTAACAAAAGAAATGCCTTTCTTCTAAACTGAGTCGCTATGGCCACATCAGGAAATAATAACACATTATCACCGCAAAATTTTGGATTTTTGTTTTGGAAATACATTTTCAAGGTTAGCATCTTATCTAACTCAGAACACTTTACCAAAAGAGTAGCCCTAGTTTTAATCAAATCCTGACAATTCTCCAAGAATTCTGTTAAGTTGAAATTAATAGGAGCTAACTATTCTACTCCTAATTCAGAGGAAACATTCTTTTTCTGCGGGATATAATAACTATTAGAGATAGGTAAGGAATCAGCGTTAGATAATCCCAAGATCTCTTTAAAATATTTTCATAATGAGATTTCTGAGGATAATAAATGAGTCATTGAACATAAGAACATAAGAATTGCCGCTGCTGAAGAAACACTTCCTCCATTTTCTTAAGTTTATTACCTTCCCAATAAAAATGGGCCTCAATTACAGAAGAAACCAGAACAAGCAACTTTAAATGTGTCGGAAATTTTGAAGACATCTGATAAGGACATGGTAATATCTTCCACATTGATATTAACTGTAGCTCTTTCGATTGATAAAGGATGGTTATTGAGGCTTTTCTTTAAAAATAAACAGAAAGAGTTCTTGGGATTAAAAATTCAAATGTACCCTGATCTTTCAAGAGAGACTCAGAAATGTCATCGAGAATTTCTTCTTATGAGACCAGGGGTCATTCTGTTAGGGGCAACTTTTTACCTGAGATATAAGTGTATTATATGCCACCGTTCTGTTAAATATGTTTTTTTTGAACCTTGTCAGTTAACTGCTTTCTTGGCTATGTCCCGAACAGATGGTAGAACAACAACAAGTGCTCTAGAAGTTTAGTAAGTATCTCCTACCTCAGCACTATACTTAGCATATCTCTTGTTTGATTATTATCTTTTTTTCTCTCTCTCTCTCGCCTACGTGAATTCTTGGATCTTAAGTTGAGGACTTGAGTTGTGCTAGATGAAATTTATAAACTTTTCTTATTTTGTATTTCCTTTTTAAAGATAATAAATCAAGGTATGAAGGTTTTTATACTTTGAGAGAATTGTTCCATCTAACCAACTTTCTGTACAAGTGTTTACTTGATATGTAAATGTGGAAACTTATAAATAAATAATAATAAAAAAAAGAATTGCCGCTGCTGGGTCAGACCAATGGTCCATCGTGCAAAGCAGTCAGCTCCTGCGGTGGCCCCTAGGTCAAAGACCAGTGCCCTAACTGAGACCAGCTCTACCTGTGTACGTTCTGGTTCAGCAGGAACTTGTCTAACTTTGTCTTGAATCCCTGGCAGTGGCATACCTAGGGTATGTGGCACCCGGGGCCCATCATTTTTAGAAACCCCCCCCCCCACTATGTAAAAATTTTTTTTTTGTAATGAACATGAAACGGAATAAATAGTCAGAATAGAAACAGGCAGTGAAAATTTTCTTTTATTGAACCTCATATATGTAACCATTATTCCAAACATAACATAACATAAATTATGTCTGAATTGCTATGACATCAGAAGTACATATGGAGTAGTTGCAGGTGATGCTTGGGACAGTTCTGATTGTGTTAGTTCGGATTTATGTGTTTTTTGAATAGAAGGGTTTTTATTTCTTTTTTTGAAGGTTTTGTAGTCTGTGGTCGAGGTCAATAGGTTGTAGAGTTGGGGATCGAGTGTTGCAGCTCGAATGGCTAGGAGGTTGTTGAACAGTTTTTTCTTTTGATGTTTTTGGTTGGAGGGTGTATGAATGGTGTGTGAGTTCTCCTATGTCTGGTGAGGTGGATTGAATTATTTAGCTGAAGAAATTAGTTACCCCCCCCCATTCCACACACATTAATTTTCTTCCATTTTTGTTCCCATTATAAAAAACACTAATAAATTCCCAGAAAAAAAATACATTACAATAAGAAGTGAAAACAAAGGCCCCTACAGATGAGAACATAACATAAGAATAGCCTAACTGGGTCAGACCAATGGTCCATCATGCCCAGTAGCCCATTCTCATGGTAGCCAATCCAGGTCACTAATACCTGGTCAAAACCCAAAGAGTAGCAACATTCCATGCTACCGATCCAGGGCAAGCAGACACATCCCCCATGTCTTAATAACAGACTATGGACTTTTCCTCCAGGAATTTGTCCAAATCTTTCTTAAAACCAGCTACACTATCTGCTTTTACCATAACTTCTAGCCACTTCATTTTTCAGTTTAGATCTTTCCTTCTAAACAGAGACCTTGCTAAATGTCAAATACAGCACAAGGTAACTTCACACGGACTTAGCTGTGCAGGAAATGTGAATCTCCTCATACACCTACCATATAGTGCAAAAATGTGCAAAGGTCTGTTTTTTCCTTTCGATCACTACATAGCCTAATGCCATACAAGCAGCGCTGTTACAAACATATTCTGTAGGTCAATGCTAAGGTTAACAAAGTTTCCTTCCTTGGAACAGAAGGAGATACTGACAAACCACTGGAAGAGATCCCAAAACAACTACCCAGGAACAACACCCAAAGACCCACTCAGTGTGTGAATCAGTTGAGTGGAATGGACTAACTGGGGAGTGGAAATGGGCCCGGAGTTTGCTCAGCAGAATTTCCCAGACCACCTCATCCTCTCAACACATTGACACGCTGCCACCACCACCACTAGGAACACCTCACCGGGTAGGCTAGCAATGCTATAAACTTTATAAAACACATTATTATATTTTCTTATAAAGCACATACTTTGGACTCTCAGACATCCTCAGCCTTTCCATTCACAAAAATAGAAGGAAGAAAAGTTCCCATTTCCTGCTGTCTCATGTCCCCGGCCTACACAATATTTTTCTTCTGATGACCCTTTAAAAGTCTGACCAAATCCTAATTTCACTTGCATTATAAAGTACTGAGGATGCCATCTCTCCCCAATCCCAGGTCCTAAAGTCTAAGACAGCAGCGTAAACTAGTGCTGCCAGATTCAGGCAAAAAAATTTCGATTCGATTAAGCCTATTGAATTGGTTTATCGATTAGATTTTCCTGCCCAATTGGGTGTTTTTTTCAAACATCCTGGTGGGTTTGTTTTATAGCTTTTTCACCCCTCTTTGGCTTCTCCTAACTACACTGGCGCTGTGGTGTAAATAAAATAAAGAAACAAAAAGGACTTTTCCTCTCTGTTAAATCCTAGCTCACGTTTGTGGTCTCACACCAGCTCTGGCAGGATACATATTTCAAATCTGACATATTGTAATCACAAAACAGAAAATAAAATTAGTTTTTCTACCTTTTGTTGTCTGGTTATTTTTCAAATCTTGTTGGTCCAAGACTCTGGTTGTCTTCTGATAACTTGCTTGCCAGGGTCTCCTTCTTTCTTCTTTCTCCGTGCTAACAATCCATCTGCCATATCTGTCCTCCCCTTCCATTTCCCTTCCCTCCCCCGGATGTCTGGCATCTTTCCTTTTTTCTTCTCCCTCCACAGATCCACCTTTTCTTAACTACTCTTTCATCCAGCAGCTCTCCCTTCTTCCCCACCATCCCAGGATCCACCATCTCTCCCTTTCTTTTCCCAACTACCCTCCTAACCAGTATCTCTATCCCCCTCCACATCATCCCTTGTGTCCAACTTCTCTCCCTTTTTATTCCTTCCCTCCCTAAAATCCATGGTCCATCTTCTCTCTCCCTCTCCTCTATTTTCAGACTCATTATTTCTTCTCACCCAAAGTCCGGCATATGCACATCTCTTTGAACCCCTCCCCCTGCCCTCCGTGTACTTCTACACTAATGCCCCCCTCCCCTGAAGGCCTGTCCCTGCTTTAAAGGTCTGCATCCCACCCCTGAAGGCCTGTTCCCCCCTTGAAGGCCTGCCTGCCTGTCCCCCCAAAGGCCTGCACCCCCACCGAAGGCCTGCCTGCCTGTTCCCCTTGAAGGCCTGTTCCCCCCTTGAAGGCCTGTCCCCCCTTGAAGGCCTGCCTGTCCCCCTTGAAGGCCTGTCCCCCCCTTGAAGGCCTGTCCCCCCCTTGAAGGCCTGCCTGCCTGTTCCTCTTGAAGGACTGTCCCCCCTTGAAGGCCTGTTGTCAGAGGAGGGGCGGGACCGTGGTGGAGGAAACAGCCGAAGCAGGCAAAGATCGCTGGCATCGCGATCTTGTGCAGGCTGTTTCCCCAGGTAAATGGTGCGGGGAGGCCGGGGGAGGGAATCCAGACACGACACCCAGACGTCGGGGGCTGAACCGGATGTAGAGGGGTTCCGGACCGGGAGCACTCACTCAGGGCTTACACCCTGGGCGGACCCCCCCCCGCGCCCCCCTTTGGTACGCCACTGATCCCTGGAGGGTGTTTTCTCCTATGACAGTCTCTGGAAGAGCGTTCCAGTTTTCCACCACTCTCTGGGTGAAGAACTTTCTTACGTTTGTATGGAATCTATCCCCTTTTAACTTTAGAGAGTGCCCTCTCGTTCTCCCTACTTTGGAGAGGGTGAACAACTTGTCTTTGTCTACTGAGTCTATTCCCTTCAGTATCTTGAATTTTTCGATCATGTCCCCTCTCAGTCTCCTCTTTCAAGGGAGAATAGGCCCAGTTTCTCTAATCTCTCACTGTACGGCAACTCCTCCAGCCCCTTAACCATTTTAGTCACTCTTTTCAGGACCCTTTCGAGAAATACCATGTCCTTCTTCATGTATGGGGACCAGTGCTGGACGCAGTATTCCAGGTGAGGGCGTATCATGGCCCAGTATAGCGGCATGATAACCTTTTCAAATCTGTTCTTGATCCCCTTCTTAATCATTCCTAGCATCCTATTCACCCTTTTCGCTGCTGCTGCGCATTGCGCGGATGGCTTCATCGACCTGTTGACCATCACTCCCAAGTCTATTTCCTGGGGGGTGTCTCCAAGTAACGCCCTGGATATCCTGTATTCGTGTATAAGATTTTTGTTACCGACATTATCACTTTACACTTGTCCATGTTGAACCTCATTTGCCATGTCGCACCCCATTTCTCAATCCCCAATCCTCCTGCGTATTCACTACTCTGAATAACTTTGTATCGTCTGCAAATTTAATCACCTCACTCGTCGTACCAATTTCCAGATCGTTTATTAATATGTTGAAGAGCACAGGTCCGAGCACCGAACCCTGTGGCACTCCACTGGTGACACTTTTCCAGTCTGAGTATTGTGGATGCCAGCAATATTCATTGCTGATGTAGTGTTACCAGACATCTAGGAAAACCCAGACATGTCCTCTTTTTAGATGACTGTCCGGGTTCCTGAATGGACTACTCAAAATCCGGCAGTTTGTCCGAGTTTTGGAAAGCCCCAATGAGCTCTGGTCATATCTATAGGGCCTTTGAGTATGCACGGATGACATCACACACATCCACGCATGCTCAAGGCAATCCAGACGCAGCCAGAGCTCGTTGGGAAGAAAACGAGGTTTTGAGGGGGTGGAACTGGGGGCGGAATTAGGCCAGACTTGAGGAAGAACTGGGTGAGCCTGGAGGCAGAACAAGACAGGAATGAGGACAGAACAGGGTGGGACCATGTGTCCAGGTTTGTGAGGCTCCAAATATGGTAAACCTAATGCTGATGCCCATATAGCTAAGCAATCAAATAGTTCCACATAAATAGTAGCAGTGGCGTACCAAGGGGGGAGGTCCGCCCCGGGTGCACAGCCGGCCAGATCCGGGTCCTCCTGCCCTTCCTTTCCCAGGCCCGCACCGCTGCAATCTTACCTCCCCCACCGACAAGAAGTCTTTCGGATATCAATTTTGACATCGGAGAGCACATTCCGGGCCAGCCAGGCAGTGACTGGCTGGCCCGGAACGTCCGTCAGAATTAACGTCAGAAAGACTTCTTATCAGCGGGGGGAGGTAAGATTGCAGGCGCGGGACGAGGGAAAGGAAGGGGATAGGCACTTTTTTTTCCGCAGCAGGGAGGGCAGGATATAGGCAGGCAAGCTGGATGGCTTTAGTGCAGCAGGGAGGGAGGGAGATAGATAGGCAGACAGGCAGGCTGGCTTTGGGGGTTGACAAAATCTGGAAGGCAGTGGGGAGGACATAAGGAGGCACTGGGGGCACTGAGGACACGGGAAGGAGGCACTGGGGGCACCATGGACACAGGAAGGAGGCACTGGAGGCACTAAGGACATGGCAAGGAGGCACTGGGGGCACCATGGACACAGGAAGGAGGCACCGGGGGCACCTCTCCAGAATGGATTACTGCAACTCCCTATACGGCCTGACCCCCAAGATCTTTTCGCATTTTCTAATAACAAACTCAAGAGAAACACACACCCAAAACTCATTTCCCCTCCACTTAGAGGCTGCAAAATGAAAAAACACCACGAACACCTTCTCTCTCACCAAGCAGTCCTATAGGGCAAAGACCTAGACCAACTGCTTTCGCCCACTACATACGGGGAATTCAGGAAACGCCTAAAAACATACCTGTTCCAGAAATACCTAAACAATTGACCCGTTCTCCATCTCCCTCCCCCCTTCCTATTCCACCTGAACTTACACCACTGTTATAAATATAATCTGTTATCTTCATCTTATCGTAACTTTACATTGCTATTTATCCCCAACATGTCCTGTCGGACATTACCTATTAAAATGTACATATTACATATTCGCTCAGCAAATTGTATTTCTATACTATTGCCTCCTGAGGTCTCTGATCTCTGTATTTCCTCTGAATATCTACTTATTGTATTTCGCTGAATGTCCAGCACTCTTGATTATAAACCGCCTAGAAGTCGCAAGATTGTGGCGGTATAGAAGAATAAAGTCATTATTATTATTATTATTTAATGGAATAACCAAAAAAGATCTCAAGCACCTCCAACGGGTCCAAAATGAAGCTATCCGCCTCCTACACAGCCTCAACTACCATGATCCCATCTCCCCAGCACTCCGCGCTGAACACTGGCTCCCAATTAGCCAACACTGTGCATTCAATGCCCTGGCAATAGCACACAAAAGAATTTATGCCACCACCCCCTCCTACATAAAATCCAAGCTACCCATCTACATCCCCACCCGCACCCTCCGCTCAGAAACGGAGATACGCCTATGCATTCCCCCGGGATGTCCCTCCTCTCAGAAACCGCCCGCAAACGCTCCTACAGCCACTTCATTCCCCATCTCTGGAACCAACTCCCCCCTCAACTCAGACTACAGAACTCACTAAAGACATTCCGGAAAATGGTAAAGACCCTCCTCTTCAACTAAAGGTTACCCTCAGTCTACACCCAACCCCTTAAACACACCTCTACCCTTCTTTCTCCATTCTAATCTTCTGCCTAAATTTCTGTAAAGTCCACTCTCAGCCTATACTCAAATAACTTGTATCTAAACTAAACTACTTATATTTAAACTACTGTTCTTAATTTGTTGTATAGTCCCTATATTTACACTGCTGCACAGTCTCGTATGTCCAAGTATTTAAATCTACTGTATAATCTTGTATGTCCAATTCATTCCATTGTGAATGTTTACTTATAAACCGTTCTGAGCTACTGGGAGGACAGGATAAAAATCTAAATAAATAAATGGACACGGGAAGGAGGCATTGGGGGCACTAAGGACATGGCAAGGAAGGAGGGAGGGAATAGAAAGGGACAATTGTTGGGCCTGAGTGCAGAAAGAAAGAAATGAAATAAAGGATACACAGTCAATTAATAGATAAAAAAAATAAATGGTCACGTTACCTCTGACTTACTTTCTCTGCAGCAGAGTCGGCAGCCGCGCTGAGGTGCAGGAAGGTCCAATCTGCTGGCTCATCTGCCGGCTCATCTGCATGACTCATCTGCTGGCTCTGCTCCGGAAGAAGTAAGTTAGTCGGAGGGGGTGGACCCAGCAGACGCAGTCATTGCGAGACTTTGCCACAACTCCCTGCGTCTGCCGGAGCAGAGATAGTGGACGAGTCATCACGGGACCTTCCAGCATGCGGATGCTAAGTCCGCTCCAGGGCAAGTACGTCGGAGTGGGGTGGACTGGCAGCCGGCAGGTACAGTCATCGTGGGACCTTGCTGCATGAAGGAAGAGAAAGGAGCAGGATTGCTGGAATGGAAGAGTGGTGGAGGGAAAGAAAGGGGGGAGGATGGTATGGAAGGGTGGTGCTGATAGAATTGATGTACAGAGAAAGGGGAGAGACATAAGGGGGAAGGATATTGGAGGGAAAGAAAGGGGGCTGATGCTGACTGAAGAGGGGTGGATGGCGAGAGAAAGGGCAGACATTGGATGGTAGTGGGGGGCCTATGCTGGATGGAAGTGCAGATGGGAGAGATAAGGGAGCAAATGCAGGAAGGAAATGGGAGGAGAGAAAGAGGGGAGCAGACGCTGGATGGAAGTGGACAGAGAGAGGAGAAGGTACTAGATGGAAGGGTTGGAGAAAGAGGGTACATGATGGAAGGAGGGGATAAATAAAAGGAGGGCACATGATGGGGAGAAAAGGATTGAGTTAGGGAAACACTGGAGGGGTGAGGGAAAGAGGTGGCAAGCTTTAGGTAGACAGTAAAAAAGGACATTGATGAGAGGGTAGTAAGAACGTAGTCTATACAGATGCAGAAAATAAATTGAAAAGGAAAATGAGGGAAAAAAGGGAAAGGGATTGCAGAAGAAAGGTGTGGGAGAGGGAAGGAGAGGAGAGAGATACCAGACCAATGGGGGTGAAAGGAGAGATGGAAGGGGGAGGCATATAGTTTCTGGAAGGGGCATAGAAGGAAAGAAGATGAAGAGAGACGGCAGACAGTGGATGGAAGGAAGAGAGTTACAAGAAGATGAGGAAAGCAGAAACCACAGAAGACAAAGGTAGAAAAAAATTTTCTATTTATTTATTGCTTTAGGAGACATGTGTCACTGTTTCTGTGGTGCACTGTATGCAGAGTCCAGCTTCTTACTGGTTCAATTTAACCTTTGTCTATGTATTTCTATTTTATCCCCCTTTTACAAAACTGTGGAGCGATTTTAGCGCCAGCCGTGGTGGTAGCATCTCTGATGCTCAGAATTCTATGAGCGTCAGAGCTGTTACCACCGTGGCTAAAATCCACACTACAGTTTTGTAAAAGAGGGAGGGATTACATAGAAACATAGAAACATAGAAACATAGAAAGATGACGGCAGATAAGGGCCATAGCCCATCAAGTCTGCCCACACTATTTACCCACCCTTTTAAATCTACTGACCCCCTAAAGAATAATTGTAATTATACTGTCACTCTACTGACCCGCTCATTCAGTCCTAGTGACCCTATCCCTTGTAATTATACTGTCACTCTACTGACCCGCTCATTCAGTCCTAGTGACCCTATCCCTTGGCATGACCTCGTAGGGATCCCACATAGGTATCCCATTTGTTCTTGAAGTCTGAGATGCTGCGTGCCTCGACCACCTGCACTGGAAGCTCGTTCCAATGCTCAATCACTCTCTCCGTGAAGAAGTATTTCCTGGTGTCTCCACGAAACTTCCCTCCCCTGAGCTTGAGCAGATGTCCTCTTGTGGTCGAGGGTCCTCTGAGAAGAAAGATATCATCTTCCACCTCTACCCGTCCCGTGATGTACTTAAATGTCTCAATCATGTCTCCCCTCTCCCTACGCTCCTCGAGAGTGTAGAGCTGCAATTTGCTCAGTCTTTCTTCGTACGGGAGACCCTTTAGCCCCGAGACCATCCTGGTGGCCATCCGCTGAACCGATTCAACTCTGAGCACATCCTTACGGTAATGTGGCCTCCAGAATTGAACACAGTATTCCAGATGCGGTCTCACCATGGCTCTGTACAGTGGCATCATGACTTCAGGTTTCCTGTTGACGAAGCTTCTCTTGATACAGCCTATCATTTGCCGTGATTACATATTCCATACTAGGCAAAGGTGTTTTCTGTGTTCTGTTTGTTCAAAAGACATGGTTTTTTGTTAGGCTTGACTGCAGGATTGATCTGTACTAGTCTGGCTTGTTTAGTTTTACAATGGGCGTATTGATGATGTACTGCTCACTGCAGTATGTAAGATGCTGCCTTTTCCTAGGTACTCATGTGCGACATGTGGCTTGTTACAAAAAATCATGTTTTTTGTACAGATGGGGGGGTATCAAAAAATGATGGGCCCAGGGTATCCAGCTTCCTCGTCACCCAGTCAAAGAAGCTGATCAGGTTGGATTGACAAGACCTCCCCTTTGTGAACCCATGTTCACGGGGATCTCGCAGATTCCCCTCATTCAGGATCGTATCCAATTGGTGTTTGATTAGAGTTTCCATTAGTATGCTCACTATTGATGTGAGACTCACTGGTCTGTAGTTCGTAGCTTCCGTCCTGCATCCTTTTTTGTGGAGTGGAATGACATTAGCCGTTTTCCAGTCTAGTGGGACTCTTCCTGTGCTAAGGGAGAGATTGAAGAGTGTAGATAGCGGTTTCGCCAAGGTGTCACTTAACTCCCTGAGTACTCTGGGGTGTAGGTTGTCTGGCCCCATTGCTTTGTCAACCTTGAGTTTGAATAGTTCACTGTAGACACTACTGGGCGTAAACTCGAAGTTGCAAAATGGGTCTATCGAGCTATCCCCTGTTGGTAGCTGAGGGTCGGATTCTCGAAGTTGGTGTCCTTGAAGCTGAGGACCTTAGTTAATGTGTTAGATTTGGTGAAACCTTTTCTGAGGTTGAACCACACCATGTTGTGTTCACTGGATGCCAACGTGTCTCCCACCGAGACCTCTGTGACACTTTCTCCGTTAGTATTAGATCTAGAATCGCCTGATCCCTTTGCTTGAGTCTTGCTCCCTTTATAGAGTTTAATAGCCGGTCACAGAGGAAAGTGTGTTCCAATTCACATCAGGCATATTGAAGTCACCCAACAATACTGTGTCCCCACGCAAGGTGATACTCTCTATGTCCTCGATTAATTCCATATCAAGGTCTTTGGAAGCTTCGGTCTATAGGTAGTTTTATGGGTATAACTAATTAGTGCAACATAAATAAGTCATGTGCATCTCGTATCTAGGATACACCATAACTATACCATGGATTCTGTATTTTTCCAGTTTATACTAAAACAGAGACCGGGCCTATATGAAATATTTTATTATAGAAATAGAAAAATATAATTCACAAGCCAGCAGTAAATAATAACTAATTATTTGTTCACAATGTCTCTGAATACATACATATATCTCATTACATAATTATTACACAATAATTCCTAAGTAAATGAGTAAATACAACTAATTCTCACACACTAGGTAATTCCTGATTATGGTAGCAATCTAAAAATAGCTTATCACTCAAGGAACTTAACTTTCCTTATCCCAAAGACAATAGAATTTTCTCTAGCCCCACTGGAAGAAAATATAATTCCTTTTTCTCACCCTCAGATTAGGCCTTAGCAGAATCGAGGAGATGGAATCCTTCCATTTCCTCAGCGCAGCAGCGGATAGAATTCTTCTGATCAGAAACAGTCCGTTAGTCACTGGAAAAGCTGTAAATTAGGTCTGCCTCTCAGTCCTTATGTGAAATAAATCAGATCTGTAAATAGAGTCCTGTTTTCTTCTCTCTCAGGAAAAGAGCTAATCACAAGAGGTACTTTATCAGTTCTTAATTATTAGAAGGTGTGTGCTTAGAAAAGCTATGCATGGGTCTAAGCTTCCTCACAACCAAGCATAAACTAGTAATTAATTAGATACCTTCTCCTTAGTTTTCATCAGATGACCTCTCAGGACCAAACCAGAAACAGAAGTTGGATCAATAGCCTTTCTGTGTAAAGTCTCATACAGGCCTTGAGAGAAAAGCGCCTTCGTTAGATAAGAACAGCATAGAGGCAATGCCTCCCCCAAATTCACACGGGCTGAGCATGTAGGCATAGTCAGATGTCCTTGACTGGAGAAACATACAGTTCTAGTGAACATACCCAGAATGTATCTGGCAGGCAGCAGGCAACAAAGATTATTTCTTCTTTTTCTCTTCTTGCATGGTTCATGCTGGAAAGATTGTTCAGGCTTTATGACGTCAGGGAGAGGCCTAACCTTTAGGTGTGAAGAAGGAACCACTCCTACAGGTCCATTAGAGTGTATTTTGATGTTCCATCATTTAGAATTTTAGTACAAACTCTTATATTAAGTCAACTTGATTACTGCAATATTGCCTACTCAGCAATTTCTCAGAATATGCAACGATTGCAAATGGTGTAAAATGCGGCAGTCAGGTTAATTTTTAGGTTGAAGAAATACGATCATGTAACACCTTCCTATCGAGTGCTCCATTGGTTGCCGATGGAGGTGCGTGTGAAGTTTAAGTTTGGTTGTTTTTGCTTTAAGGTTTTATTTGGTTTAGTTCCTAAATACATAACTGAGCTTTTCTCTTTTGCAACCAACAGACATAAGAGAAGCTCCCACCTGAAATTTGTTTTTCTGCTGGTTAGAGGATGTAAACTTAAAAAACATCATCAACATCTTTTTTCATATCAGGCAGCATTATGGGGCAAATATCTAGAACAATTGCTTCTGCTTACTGATACTTATGGGGAATTTAGGAGACATCTAAAAACATATCTGTTTTTGAAGTACTTAGGTAGCTGATCTGTAAAAATTTTATTATGTAATAATCAGATCTTTTTAGGGTTTTTAGTTATTGGCTTTTAACTTTTTAGTTTTATTCAATTTGTTGTATTTTTAACTATTGTAAACTGCATAGAACTTTACAGCCTTGCAGAATATAAACTGTTATTATTATTACATTTCTGGTGCATACCTTTCACGAAGGAGCAATTCTACAAATGGCACACGAGTGGCAGCCATTTTTTAGACAGCCACCGACAATGGCACGGTTTATAGAATCTGGGTCTTAGGTGCTACTTTATACTATATAATAGTACCTAAGTGTAGTTATACGAATGACTGGTTTATTCATATTTTGTGCTTAACTTTTGTTTGAGTACCAAATGTTAAGCATTGAATTGGCACATAACTTAAGGCACACTATAAAGAATTAGGGGGTACAGCTGAACCAGTAGTTTAATTTTCTCTTTGAGATAATCATCATTGAGAGGACTCAGTCTTTTCAAGCAATTGAATTACAGGAAAGTATGCAATTTCTACCAGGGCTGTGGAGTCGGAGGCAATTTTGGGTACCTGGACTTGGAGTCAGAGTTGATAAAAATGTACTGACTCCGACTCCTGATAAATTTAAATGATAATATAAAAATACAGCAAGTTCAAATGTCCCATTTCACAAACAATAGTCATAATTAAGTACTTCTCCAATGTAAGAATAAAGCCCAGTGCACAGTTGTATTTCTATTAGTGTGAAGTTCAGCTGAGCTATTATACAACCTGACATTCACATTATTGTAATCTGGATTATGTGCATTACAAAAAGTGTTTTCATTTTATTTCAGATATAATGTGTTTAACAAGTTCATTTGAGTGTAAACATGTGTAATGATTTAAGAGCTTCTATGAAAGAGGATCTGGCAGAAGCAATTCTGTTTCTTAGACAACACTACATTGAACTAGTTTTGGATTGCATTTAACAGCTATTCTACTCTACAACTATATTCCAAGTTTAATATATAAATTGTGTTAGGTTTTCCAGCTTTTGTTTTTGTTTTAAAACTACCAAAGAATGTGGTTCATATTTTTAAACTGGTAAAGTTCCTGTTCCTGATTTTTATGCATGCTCTGCTACTACTTTATAGCCATTTGATAAAATAAATAAATAAAACCTTAGAGGGGCATAATCGAAAGGTACGTCTAAGTCCGTTTTCGTCCAAGTTGCAAATCATCCAAAGTAAAAATCAGCTTAGGATACATTTTTAAAAAATTTGACCAAATTATTTTCCATTTTGAAAATCATCTTATATGTCCTGCCGATCTGATCGTTCAAGCTGTTAAATTGTCCATCTTTATACCACATTTTCGTCCAACTTTTCATCCAAGTCAAAAATGCCTAGAACAAGCCCTGTTGGACATGGGAGGGATCTGCAAAGTGATGGACTGAACACCCATACATGGTATCTAAATAATGGGGTACCTTGCAGGGCACTGCTATGAACTTCACAAAAAGGGTGCCATGTCATCATCTCACTATGGAAATGTTTTATTGACGATATCTTTATGGTGTGGACAAATACTCTGGATGCTTTTCATCATTTTTTACAGTGGCTGAACACTTGTGACTCAAACTTACAGTTCACAGCGTCCACTTCGTATACCCAAATTGCATTCCTGGACATTGAGATTCATTTATGTCAGGGCCATTTTGAGACAACTATATATCGTAAGACCACCGACAGAAATAATCTTTTACATTTTAATAGTTACCATCCCCGTCACCTGCGGGAAAATTTGCCTGTGGGACAATTTTTGAGGCTGCGTCGCTTATGCAGCAACAAAGATGAATATAAATTGCGTTCTAAAGACATGTGGCAAAGATTTACAGACAGGGGATATCCTTATGGAATCATTAAAAAAGCTTATAAGAGAGCTTTGTATGCTCAACGTGTTCATCTTTTGACCAACACAGTTGCCCCTGCCGAAACACGTATGGTTTGTACTTTGCCTTATTCATATAAAGCCTTTGGAATCAAAAAAATCATCAAATGCCACTGGCATATTCTGCAGGTTCACAACGAGTTGGAACAACCCCCTATGTTTGCTTACTCTAGGGGTAAGAACTTGCGTGACTGGATTTCCTCTTCTCAATTCGTGAGCTCAGCCATTTGTTCTCCTCAGCCTTCTAAGGGCCATTTTAAATGTGGCCAATGGAAACATCTCAAGTAGTACACCCCCAATTATCTAAACATTACTGGTTGCAACAACACACAGATTGTAACACTCAGGGGGTAGTCTATATGATAATTTGCCCTTGCAAGTTGTTATACATAGGACATACCACCAGAAGCATCCGTGTACGAATCACTGAGCACCTTAGTAAAATTCGTAGGGGGCGACATTGGCAGAGTGCATCTCACAAATTAAAGGATCTTAAATTTGTGGTGTTGGAAGTTCCGAATTTGAGGAGAGGAGGGAACAAGCAGGCCTGGTTGTGGAAGAAAGAACAAGCATGAATTTTTCATTGGAAGACAGTGGTCCCCACAGGGTTAAATCGGGAAGTTGAATGGTGGGCGTTTTTACATCGGTGATTGACAGTTGGGCTCCTCTGAAATACCGGGGTATCAGCTGTTTCCTTATGTCACAGGAAATGAGAAACTACGGGTCATGTGAGAGGTATACCGCTGACAGCGTCGTGAGTTATTGCTATGCACACAGCTTTTGCTTTAAATTTTGAAATGGTCTTTTCTCCTTTTTCTTTTGCCAGAAAGAATTAAAATTGGAGCTACATCCAGCACTAGCAGGTTCTCTGAAGAAGCCATTACGGTGAAACGCGTTAGAACCTTGCCGGTTCATGCTGTATGAACATCCAAGTTAAGTTCATTGTATTGCACTTACTATTACAACAATAATTGAAAAGAAGAAAAAAATAATATTTATACTAAAAATTTTTTTACACATTTAATGTCACTATGGACTATATTTTAACTACCTTTCTACCTTAAGAGGTTGGTGCAGTGATAGACTCTGAAAATCTCTATAGAGGTTCGTCCTCTGCTTTGAGAATTTCTGTTCCACTCGTGGAATCTGAGCACCGTCTTGGTTCAAAGGCAATTAAACAAGATTACTGTCCTGCTTTTTGTTCTTGATTTCTAGCTATTTCGGGACACCACTTTTGTACTTTCACCCAGTTGTTATATTGTTGATCATCTCACTACAGCCACTTATATGCCAGTATAAAAGGTTTTGGGGGGTGTATAGGGGAGTGCACATGTTTCAATATCAATGCAGTGATTACAGGGGCTTATGGGCATGGGTCCTCCTCTCCATGGGTCCCTAACCAACTCCCAAGATGACCTAAGACTCCTCTGTGCAGCACGACTAGACTTTCCTATGCCAGACTGCCAGGTGATAATGTTCTGGAGGCATAATTTTCAAGTTGTGATTAATTTTTTTATGGGAGTGGGGGTGGGGGGTCAGTGATCACTGGGGTAGTGTGTGGGGCATTGATAGTTTGTGTCTGCAGTGCTTATCTGGTGACTTTAGGTGAGTTTTGGTGACTTAGACCATGTTTTAAATGGTCTAAGTCACAATGTCCATGTTCCGTCTATGCTGTGCTGTATAAATTTCGGTTATACATGCAGTACCACTAAGTCTAAGCCTGCCCACGTCCTGCCCAAATCCCACCCTCGACATCCTCCTGAAACGCCCCGTTTAGCTATGGTCGTTCAGCGGCACTGTGAAGGCCTAGGTCGTTTTTAAACGTCCTACGTCCAAAACCCGGTTTTATTATCGGCAGTGAGGCGTTTTTGACTGATGATCGTCCAAGTGCCGACTTAGGCCGGTTTTTGGATGTGTTTCTCTTTCGATTATGAGCCCCTTATTGTTTTCTTTTTTTTTAAACTGGACAATACAGTAGAGTGTCAGCTTCCTAGCCAGTAGCTCTGTGGTTAAATGACATGTATGTTGCCTTCCTTCAATCAACGTGGAAAATACATTAGCATACTAAATACATAGGAGTATTTAATATATTAAATACAGAGCATATTAAGCATATTAAATACAGAGGAGTTGGAGTCGTGGTTTCCAGAAACTTGAGGAGTCGGAGTCAAAGGATTTATCTGCTAACTCCATAGCCCTGATTTCTACTATTATTTCTTATTACCCTTTTTGTGTTTATTTTAAAATAATATCAGAATATGATTCTTTCCTAAACTTTCTTGCAATTTATTTTATCTTTTATTTTTTATAAGGTGCTGAAAGTTAGGAAAGAAAATATGTCAAGGACAAGATTTTCCTTCTAATTGGTAAGTATACAATCTCTCATATTTGAGGGAGCTTTCTAGTGTAGTGGGTGTGCTGGTTTAATTAGTTTGATTTTTTTTCTCATAGCATGGGTGTGGTGGGTGCACCAGTGTGGTGATGTTCTTAATTTCAAAAACAAGCTAAGTTTTTTGCTGATCTTGTATTGCTTAGACCAGGTCATGATAATTATTTTCCCTCTTTAAAAAAAACCCTAGAAAGAAAAACTGCTTATGCTGCCCTAACCATCTTTGGCAGACTTACTACATTTATATATTTATTAGGCCTGTACATCGATTAAAATTTGTAATCACATGATTAACCACAATTAAAATTTTTAATTGTGCAATTAATTGCATGAAGCACCCCACACATTTCCTTCTGTATACATAGCAGACATAAATTCTCAAAACTAAAACAAATTAATTCAGCTATCCCACAGAAAGGTGATATATCAAACCCCACTACCCCCCATACTAAATCATTTATCTTACCTTTATTATCTGATGATTTTATCTTTCTAATCATCTCATTCTGCACCTCTGGTTCTGCTTCCCTGCTCTGTTTATTCACTCTCTCTTTTTCTGTCCTCTTTGCTTCATCCCTATATCAATCTTTCACGATCAACTTTACTTCCATTTTTCTTTCTCCTTTTCAAATATGTCTAGTTTTTGTCTCTTTTCTTCCCTTCCCTGCCATTCATAAGAAACATAGAAACATAGAAAATTACGGCAGAAAAGGGCTATAGCCCTCCAAGTCTGCCCACTCTATTAACCCTCCCCCAACTACCCACCTAGGGGTTTCACTCTGATGGCATCACCTCTACACTACCTTCGTAGAGATCCGACGAGGGCATCCCACTTTTTCTTAAAATCTTGCACGCTGCTGGCCACGATCACCTGCACAGGGAGCCCTTTCCAAAGGTCAACCACTCTTTCTGGGGGGCGCTAGCGAGCCAGCTGAGAGATGGCAGCATAACTTTGGAGCTCCGGCTGCATCTTTGAAAAAATCGATATAATTGCCCTGAATAAACATGAATGTTAAGGAAGAATTATTACAACACCCTTCAACAACCTTATGGCAACTTCCAAAGTAGGTAAAAGGCATAAGCCTGACCCACCGTCTCCCAAAAAATCAGCAGAAGACTCCAAGGATGAGGATGGCTCTCAGTCAATCATGGCAGAGCTTAAGACATTATGATCCATGCTTGCAGATGTGGGGACTGATGTAACGGAAATAAAATCCGAAATAGCTGATCTGCAGGAAGACGTAACGCAATTCCAGCAAAGGCTGCAGGCTGTGGAAAACAAACAAGCCATACAACAGACGGCCATTAAAGATCTGCAGCTACAAGCAAAAAAAATCACCATCTTGGAATGCAAACTCGAGGAGATGAATCTTCGTTCCCGTCGCAACAACCTAAGAATCTTAGGGGTGCCGGAAGGTACAGAATCAAATGATATGATTAAGTATTTAGAAACTTTCATACCAAAAATCTTGGATCATCGCTTCGATAAATCTTTAGAAATCGATAGAGCGCACAGGGTCCCCTCTCACAGGCTAACTAATGCACGCTACCCACGCCCGATAGTGTTCCGTCTGCTTCATTTCACCCACATACCGGAAATTATGGCACGGGCGAAGGCGAAATCCTCTCTCAAATTGGATGGCTATACCATACTATTTGTTCCTGATTTGAGCAAGAGGACGGCTCAATTAAGAAAGCAGATGCTAGCCTATCGCCCTAAACTGAAGGAACTCAACGCAAAGTACAGTATGCTGTACCCGGCGAGAATGAGGGTAACCATAAATAACTCTACCAGAGACTTCACGGAACCAACAGCGCTTGCAGATTATATCGAAGAAATGAGACCGTCTAACATTGATGAAGTGTGATCACATCCACCGTAACTTCCCTCATATTTCTTCATTACTATTATTTTCCTAGGACTATTCATTCACCGAACAGGGTAAACTTATGAAATGTAATGTCTCATATATGATACCATCTTTTGATATACTCTTCCTTTAGAATGACAGAATTGCCTACATAGTATCTGATAACATCTTGGTTGCATATTTTGCTTTTGACGTTCATTTGCTTATTTTTCTGCACTCAAACTTTTTAACCAAAATGGCGCTCCCCTCATCTTCCTCTTCATGAAAGAAGACCACGTTTTGAATGGCGCGGAATTTTCGCACCACAAGAATTTCAGTTCCTTGCTTCCAGCGACGAAGGATTATTTTCTTTTGCAACACGTGTGAACACGAAAACTATAATCAACCATAAGATCAGTTGTGACTTCTTATAAGCTGTCTAAACAATCTATTTGTTACAAATCTGCGACTCATTACAACATCACTTATAATTTGTTGTTTAACCTATTAAGTACTATTCTGCTCTCTTGTAGTTAACTTAGCTTGAATATTATTTACAGATATTTATTTTCAATTTTCCAGATTATTTATCTACCTATATTACTCTTTATTATAGTTCTGTTGTGATAAGATAATATGCCCATTAACCATTCTCATACTGCACATTACCTTATTTTATTACATTTTATCCACAGTCGATATTAAGCTCTGACCTTGCTATTATTTGTCATAAAGATCTTGGTAACTGCAAGTGGGTAGATGTTTTGAGTTTCTACCACATATTTTCTAAGTCAGCAGAAGCCTCGCGCTGATTGATATTCTTATTTTCAGCATATTGAGGGCTGATTGTAGAGTGATCATCCTACTGTTCTGATTAGGCTTTTACTTTCAATTTTACTTCAATTCACTGGTTGACATGGTATATCGCTGCTCCCGTATTTGGCATTAGTTCAGTTTAAGCATTCTGCGCCTTAATATAACAACATCCAACTCAGCTGGGGGAAATTATCTCTCAGCTTTGCTAAACTTCATTCAAATGAGATTAAGACTTAATATTCACTGGTCCTCAGCGGGCCACCACACACTCGAAAACTCTCATTGAGCATGACTTTACGCTCCCATTCGTCATATAAGCATAAATTTCTACTCAAGTCCTCAAAAAGATCCAAGAAGGAAAATAGGCGACAAGAAAATTATTAAAACAAAGTAATAGCTAGTCGAATGAGATTGAGACACCCTTTCTTAAACTAAGCACTTTCTTTTTCCAAAGATGCAGTTGTGAGAAAAGTTGTCAGTTGAGATGGCTCAAAGAAAACATATTTATGAGAATGGTAATTAACAACACATTTACATGGGTGTCGCAAGTAAAAAGTTGCCCCCAGAGATAAAACACCAGGTTTCCTTAACAGAAATTATTTTCTCCTTCTCTGCGTCTCCTTGGCCAAATCTGGGAACATCTGAATTTTACAACCTAAAAACTCTTTTTGCTTATTTTTAAAGAAAAGTCTCAGCAACCAGTTTTTATCTGGTGCGAGAGCTACTGTCAATAATAAGGTTGCAGGAGTCACTAATTCTCTATCAGACATTTCCAATATATTGGATATATTCATTAAATCAGGTCCCGACTTCTGTTGTAATTGCTGTTGTTGTTGTTGGTCTTGAGGCTTACTTGGAAGATAATAAACCTGCGTAAATGGTGGTAATGATTCATCAGAGAGTTCCAATATTTCCATCATATAACGTTTCAACATTTCCCTTGGGGCTATCACAGAGACCCTAGGGAAGTTTATCAATCTGAGATTATTGTTACGAGAAAAGTTTTCCATTGCTTCCATCTTCCTTCTTAAATTAGTATTATCTTTAATTAATACCTCAGTAATTTGTTGTGATACTTTAAGTTCTTGATGAATATTTTGTATTGAAATTTTTGAGTCCTCAAGTCCAGTCTTTAAATTTTTAATCTCAGTTCCATGATTTTCTAATTTCTTTTCTACTTCTTGTAATTGTGGATTAATAGATTTTGCCAAATTGGCTACCAGGTCCCACAGAGAGTCTAATGTAACCTCTCGGGGCTTCAAAATTTGCAATGGTTGTAATTTTAAGTTAATTAGCTCACCCTCTGGCAACATGTCTCCTCCTGCAATCTGTTGGATTTTCTTATCCCCCACTGCTTCTTCCACAGTCTCCTCGTTAAGACTCCTCTGCTCCAGCAGGGAGTCCCGTGGCACAGTCCCCGTGTTCTCCTCCTTAGCCTCCGAGAGGAAGTGAACTCCAACCTCAGGAAGTTCCTCCTCTCGCGGGGAACTGGTCGACTGAGGGCGTGGGGGTGGTGCTCTCACTTCGGGGCTCAACGATGTCTCCAGCCCCATGGTGAACGCCACTGACGCGCCTCCGCCGTGTGTCTCCTGCGGGGAACTCCCCGAAGCTATCAGCGTGCCCTGCATTCTCCTCATCAAGTCCTCGATGTTCCCGAAGACGGCTGTTCTGGATCGCTGCGAGGCTCCAGCAGCGCTACATCCCCTCCTCTTCGGCATCGTGAAACAGGTAAAGGTTTAATTGGACAAATTATGTCAAGGAATAGACGGGAGCGTGAAACTCATACGACTGCTCATGCGGCCATCTTGGATCCATGATTCTTTCCAAGAATTCTATAGTTTCAACGGTTCTCCCTTCTGCTTCTATTTCCTATCTCCCCTCTTTTTCAACCTTTCAAAGTCCTTTAGACCATTGTAGTCTTATTAGAATGTTTATTTTCTTATTTTTTCTCATCTATCTCTATTTTATTTTTTCATTACTCTACTAATTGTCATTTTTCTAGGTACTTTAGTTAGATTGTGAGCCTTCGGGACAGTAAGGGAATATCTAAGTACCTATTTTACTTATAATTTTAATGCACCCTATTGTCTATTTTTTCTGTAAACCGCTTAGAATCCTAACGGAGTTTAGCGGTATATAAGAAATAAATTACATTACATTACATTACATTACATAGGAACCAGCATGTGTTTTTAACTTGCTTTCAAATTATTAAGTATAAATACTAAAAGTACTTAGCTTTTAGTAAGACGCTGTGCAGGGTTTTTTTTTTCTTAACACCTAATATACTCTATTAAACTAGTGCTGACGTTTACATTTTAATATAACAACAAACATACTATAATGAACGGATATAATGAATTGATGCTATTACTTTTATGTTCACTCGATACTGTTATATTACGCCTAGATTCATTTCATCTCACTACATACTCCTCGTATTTCCAATGTATTTTTCTCTTTTATAGCCCATTAGTTAACTGTGTACCTGACTTAGGTGAATGTCTTGAGTTTATTTCACCTATTCTACTCGATCACAGATACCACAGGCTACTTATCGTTTTTCAACACATTTCTGAGATGGTTGCATAGTAATCATTATAATGAATTAGGGTTATGTTAATGCCTTTAAGACTCTTTAGTTTACTGCTTAGTGCTTAGTGCTTACTGCTTACTGCTTAGTGCTGTACTTCATTACTTTCCATACGTTGCTCTAGTATACCCTTGTCTCATTTTATTATGTTCTCATTATATTTTCTCCTGAGTTTTGTTTCATTTATAGTTTGCTAAGTTGCTCTAAGTAAAGGTAATAGGTAGATGTCTTGAGCTTATTCTACCTATTTCACATGACCTTAAGTACCTTATGTTATTTATTACTCTTATATTTACCATTACTGGGATTGTTTTGATGCTATCACCTTATTGTGTTCTGATTAGTTTCTTATTTTTATTTTGTTACAGTTTATTGATTGATATTGTGCTCTACTGATCCTACATCTGTCATTTTCACAGTTAGATTATTATGAGCTTCATACTATATTATATGTACTGCTGAGTGCACCTACAATGGATAGATGTCATTAGTTTATTCTATTCATTTAATATGGTTCTCAATCGTCAAATACCAGCTCATCACATTCTCCTTATACTCTCCTTATTTATTATGATTACTTTACAGCTTAACAAATGGCTCCTGATATTTAAAATGGGTGAATGTCTTGAGTTTATTCTGCCTATTTTAATGACCACGAATATCTTACACTACTTATTTTGTTGCACATAGCACACTGATTACTTGAGGTGACTGAGATAGACAGATGTCTTGAGTTTATTCTTTCTATCAAGTATGCCCACAAGTATCTCATGTTGTTTACTGCCATTAGTTACAGAATATTGTTGTGGTGGTAGCACTTCACTCATCTTAAAGATTTACTGTTAGAATTTTATTTTCTTTCTCTTAACTTTGCTGTTAACTACGTTACCTCACTAATTCCATACTTGTTTTTATTTTTTTAAGTCCAATATTTTTTATTAAATTTTTTTGAAAAATGAACAGTACATATAATACAAATACTGGGTTTCCAAACAAGTAATACCATCAGGTGACAATACAGGAATAACCAAACCACAAGACTTGCATGGAGAATCAAATCGTCAAGGAAGTAAGAAAAAATACATCATATAGGACATCATAGAATGAAAATGTGAACAGTGACAAAGGATATTGATACACACAGAGAAGCACAGAAATGTACAAAGATTCATCTATCCTCCCCATTTTGTAAGCCACTCCATATCTTTGAATAAGATTCAACGTGATTGAATTTCACTGCATGAGCCTTTTCAAACTTAGCAATCTGACATACTTGGTTCCACCAAGAATTGTAAGACAAATTAGCACAATGTTTCCAATTAGTTAGTATGGTTTTGAGAGTGATTATCAAGAGACATCTCAACAGTTTTGCAACCCACTTATCTACTGGTACCTGCAATCCATATTGACCAAAGATGACGATTGCCAAATTTATGTCCTCATCAATTCGGGTGACTCTGCGTATTTTAACCCATACTGTATCCCAGTAGGATCGAATCGGATGACAGGTAAAAATCACGTGATCGAGTGTACCCACCTCTATGTGGCAAGACCAACATCAGTTAGAAGTGGACTTAGGTAATTTACTAAGTTTGTAGGGCGTCCAGAACGCTCTGTGTAGAAGATAATATGCTGATCGCGAGTAGCTAGCAGAATGTAGGGTATGGGTCATCTCACGCCATACTAGTTTCCACTCCCTAATGCCAATGTCTTTGCCAGTGTCTTTGATCCAGATGTCGCGGAGAGCTGAGGTACTTGTGAACTTGGAATCTATGATGTATCTATACCAACAAGCTGCTTTCCCACATCTCTTGGATTGAAGTACACGGTGGAAAGAGACTACAGTAGGTGGGAGATTCTGGAGCAACGTTACTTCAAAAGAAGCTTTAATGGGATGACACAACTGCATCCAGTGGAAAAATTGTGTACTTGGCAGACTAAATTTTTCCTGTAACTGCTGAAATGGAATCAAAGTCTGATTGCATAATAATTGGAGTAGGGACCAAATACCTTTAGATTGCCAAATAGGCCAATGAAGAGGTTTCCCTTGGATCAATATGTTGCGATTATTCCATAAACAAATGTGAGATGTGTCCATCCATCTAACTGTAGCCAATTTGTCTGCTTCACGAATAGCAATCTTAGAGGAATATGTGGGTTCTCTACGGTTATTGGCTCTACCATCGTGAGAAAACAGGGCAGAACGCATATCCCAGATGCCAAGGGCCTTCATTTCCAATGCGGACCTTGGGGTCGTATTAGAAGACTGCGATTCAGAGAGCCATGAGGAGTTATGACGCAGAATGAAAGCAGTAAGATAATCCTGGAAACTAGGGAACTTGACTCCTCCCTCAGCAACAGTGCCTTTCAATTTCTTTAAACTAATTCTAGGAGTGGAGTTATTCCACAGAAATTTAGATAATCTAGATTCAATTTTCGTGTAGACAGGGGTAGGCAAGAATACTGGTAGACTACTCAGAACATAATTTACGACAGGAGTAATCATCATTTTAATGGTGTGCAATCTACCCCACCAGGACAGGCGTAAGGGCGACCATCTTGAAGTGAGAGATTGGATAGAGTCCAGGATATAACTCACATTAAGAGCTACAGTCTCTTCAATGGTTGTGCCAAAGTATAGGCCCAGATATTTTAGTTTAGTAGAGGACCATTGGAGGCCAAGGTTAACTATCTCATCGTGAGCTTCTGGACAATTAAGGGCCAAGATTTCATACTTTGTCAAATTCAGTTTGTATCCAGATGAGATGGAATAAGACAAAATGACCTTGAGTATCTGGTTAAGGGAATCTGGTGTAACGTACATAAGGACATCGTCTGCGTATGCAGATAGTTTAATCTCTTGATTACCACATTGAACGCCATGTATGTCTGGGTGAGAGAGAATCGCTATCAGTAATGGTTCAAGAGCAATATTGAACAGTAACGGCGACAATGGGCAGCCTTGTCTGGTCCCTCTGGTGGGCTGAAAGGAATCAGAGTATAAACCATTGATAAGAACTTTGGTAGTCGGTGTTGGCAAAATCGATTATATGTGTGAAGAGGTCTGTATTATCAGATGCAAGACGTCCAGCCATGAACCCGTTCTGTTCCCAGGAGATGATATTAGGAAGAACCTTTTGTAGTCTGGCTGCTAGGGTTTTGGCAAAGATTTTAGTGTCAATGTTGATAAGTGAGAGAGGGCGGTAGTTCTGTATTTCCTTGGCATCCTTATTAGGTTTAGGAAGCACAATTATTGTAGCCTCAGTAAAGGAGCCACTTATCTCACCAGATTCATATAGATATTCGAAAAATGTCAACATATGTGGGAGTAATAGATCTTGGAAGGCCTGGAAAAATTCCGTTGTTAGACCATCCGGCCCAGGCGCCTTGGCCCTCGCCATAGATTCCAACGCAGATTTCAGTTCTAAGCATGTGAGAGGAGCATTAAGACTGATAGCATCAGGTTCCGATAAGATGGGATGAGGCAAGGCCTCCAAGAAACTCGAGACATCTACAGCAGGTCAGTCTCAGAGGTGTAAAGCCATTTATAATAGGATTGGAATTGATGTAGTATGTCTTCAGGAGTAGTCATGAGACTACCGTCAGCCGCACTGATGACCGAGATGTTGGTTTTGTCGCGTTTTCCTTTCAGGTAAGTAGCTAGACCATGTCCACAGCGATTAACTTCCATGTAATAACTGGCTGATTGTGAAAGGAGTTGATCTGCAGCCATTTCACTAAGGAGTACATTGTGTTTATATTTAGCCGCCTGAAGCTGCCGTAGAATGTTCATATCAGATGTAGCGTTGCTGTGCATAAGTTCAAGACGTTTAATTTCTTGTTCTAGTGATCTGGTAGATGCTTTAATTTTCTTCTTTTTGTGAGAAGCATAGGAGATAATTATTCCCCTTATATACGCCTTGAACGCATCCCAGATAGTCCTCCAATTCATGTCTTTGATGTTATTTAATTCAAAATATTCAGATATGGCAGTTTCTATGTATGGTTTGAACTCAGGATCTTGCAATAAGCTATTATTAAATCTCCACACTTTGCTTGGAGGAGGTCTATCAATACCTGAGATTTAGTAAAACAGGTGCATGATCAGAAATAGATATGCCAGGCATATTTGAGGATTGAATATGCTCCACCAAAGATGGAGTAACCAGAAAATAGTCAATGCGGGAGTAGGAATTATGTGGAGCAGAGAAGAATGAATACTCACGATCAGTCTGATGCAACAGTCTCCATGGGTCGGTAAGATGAAACTGGGCAATCAGTTCCTGCAACTGAAACCACATTTTGGATCTCTTAAACGTACAAGAGTGGCGATCAATAAGAGGATCACATATGAGATTAAAGTCTCCTCCCAACATACATGGAATATTGTCATATTTGTATAATTGTTCAGCTACAGAGGCATAGAAATTCAAGTCATCTACATTAGGACCATATATATTCATAATCATTACAGGAGATCCCCCAACATTGATAATCATAAGAGCCCATCTTCCCTTATCATCATGAGTCTGTGACACAATGGTAATGTCTGATCGTTTCCTGATGAAAGTCAGTACCCCATTTTTCCTATCCTGCGAGGGAGAGGAGACGCTTGGAAACGCCCAAGACACATATAGTTTATCAGAGTCATGTACATTCAGGTGTGTCTCTTGTAATAGCACAATATCAGGGTGCAGTTCTGTGATGTAGGATAAAAAATTTTTCTTTTTAATTGTGTTGTTCAATCCTTTAACATTAAAAGTAACACATTTCAATGGCATTATGAGAGAAAGTATGTGAGTGCAATCAGGTCCATTGCCATAAGACAGATAGAAAGGGCCCACAACAATAAAACAAGGCAGTACATTCTGTAGCATCTGTAACATCCATCAATTCTATGCATCCAATAAGGCTTGTATGACATCCTATAGGAAAAATAACAGTTAACCAGAACCTATGTAACATGAAGTGAGGTGAATCACGGGTCAGTAAGGCCGCAGGTAGAACAGTCCCAGGCCGCTCCACGCGAAGTTTAAGGTTAGCTGGAATTCATCAATTAATGTTGTTATAAACCAATGAGAAATTCCATGGCAGTTAGACATATTCACTAAAGGGAGCTGTGTTAACATGAAACAGCAGATAGCAGATGAGACATAATTCTAACACAATCAATGCTATCAATGCTATCAATGCTAGAAGGAGAGAGTTTTTCCAGGTACTCAGCCAGGTCCATGGGTCTTATGAAATCTTTGGTACAGTTATTATAAATGACCCTCATTTTAGCGGGGTACAACATTCCAAATTTGGCGCCCAGAGATTTAAGTTTCGGGCGATATTCAAGAAGTAACTTGCGTGTTTTAGCTGCTTGTTTGCTGAGATCTGGTACGAACATCAGAGTGTGCCCCTCAAATTTTATCGGGTACTGTAAACGGGCCTTTTGCATTATATCAAGTACCTGCGTGTACCTCAGCAGCCGAACCACCACCGCTCTCGGGTATTTGTCGTTGAGGTTTTGTTGAGCCGGCACCCGGTGAGCTCTCTCTATCTCGAACGGATGGGAGAATTCGAGCCCCAGTAGTTTCGGAAGCGTGGTTTCCAGAAATCGAGGCATATCTCTTCCTTCCCGAGCCTCCGGTAGGCCCAAGATCCGGAAATTACTCCGTCTCGAGCGATTGTTCACCTCCTCCAGCTCTATTTCCAGCCGTTCAATTCTTTTAGTTTGGCGCTGTAGTGTAGAAATATTCTCGGCGTTGACCTTAATTTTGGTGTCTGCGATCTCCATTCTCTGATTGAGATCCGTGAGTTCTGCTCGAAATGTTGAAATGTCTTTCTTGATTTCCGCCATCAGCGAGCGCATGGTGCGCATTTCCTCAAGGATGGTGCAGGCGATTTCGCTGGGGAAACCGGATATGTATTGCGTCGCTTCCCAGATTTAGCAGCTGCCATGTGGTTCCGTTACCCACAGGGAGAGGTGTGAGCAATATTAATTCAAAGTATCGATGAAAATTGAGACTTTTATGTGAATCGCGCCGGAGCACAGGGATCAAGCGTCCATACCTTACGGTGCTCACTGGCGCCCCCACTTGTTTTTATTTTAGCTTGCTTATTACATACTTCCTACACTGCCATGTATACTACTGAAGAAAATGGGATGAATAGATGTTATTAATTTAATCTGTTCATTGATATTACTTTAGTATACCCTGCCCTATTTCATTACATCTTCCTTATATTTTTCTAATATGCTCTGTCTCTTTCATAGTTTATTCTACCTAATTTATAACTTACAATTACCTATGTTACCTATCTCTGATGTTTATAGTATATTGTTGAGATGCTTAAACTAAAATCATCTTAATGTTTTACAGACAGGCTCTTACTTTTATTTTATTTCAGTTTGTGGTATGATGCTAAGTATTTTTGATCTCCTGCTTCTTATTATTTCAGTTATTCATTATGTGCTTCATGCAACGCCATATATACTGTTACATGTAGCTGATTTGGTTAATTACCATTAGATATTTAACCATTGATTATAGTTATACACCTTGTCTTTTCTCACTCCATTCTTATATTAGTTTTCTCACAGGATGATTTGCTCACTAACTTACTATGTGACTTTCAGCACCTAAAATAGGAAGATGTCTTAAGCTTATTCTACCTATTTTGCAAGATCACAGATATCTTACATCACTTTGCATAACTATTTATTGGCTCATAACATATCTCCACTTAAATAGTTATAACTTAAATTTGATATTTCTGCTTTGTATGGAGTGTCAATAATTGATTATAACATTCACTATATATTTCTTTTTACATATATGGTTATTCTACTTCCATATTTGATTACCATGTTTTGTTATACTGTCTTTATACTACTACATCATGAAAATAGGATATATGGTGCTTTAAACGTCATACATGTATTTTCATTTTCTGCTTATGTTTGTGCATTGATATTTGTATCTAGTGCACTAACTTAGTTACTCTATCAATCATATTACACCAGGACCTATTACTTCTCTTCTCATTTTTGGTGTATACCCCTAAATAACAGTTTGGTATACGTGAATATTGTCCATCCAATAGAATGATATCATAAGTTTATTCCCTATATACATTAAGCTTTCTTGTACTACCACATACTGTTCTGCACTGAATTAGCACTTCCTTTGTGGTATTAACGTTTTTCATATAGAGGGCAATTGTAGTCCCATTATAGCAGTTAGCAGCCGGGTAGAAGTTGTGTTGCTACTCATCTGCTCGCTTCCCATAGAATTTCATATCGTATTTCTGTATGTTTGTTATGTTCGCAGAAATGCGGTATGTTGGTACAGGCGTGGATTGTTTATGTGATAATTATTTTTTTGAGCATAGAACTTGGCAGGCGTCACAGGGGCCTCAGCAGATTAAATAACATGTAATCTTAATTCTATGTCCTTGAAATTATTATCTTTAAATGTGAAAGGTTTTAACAACCCAATTAAGAGGAAAAAAATACTCACATATGCTTCCCGTAAATCTCCTGATGTCCTACTATTTCAAGAAACGCATTTAACAGATGCTGAAAGTCTTAAATTAAAAGTTCCATGGTCTAGAGATGTATATTACTCACCAGCTGTCAAAAAGAAAAATGGTACTGCAATATTAATTAGAAATTGCCCGAACCTGAAAATTCTAGACCATAAAAATGATTCAGAGGGCAGATGGAATATGGTCAAGATTCAGGTAATGAACAATATTATCTCTATATTCAATATATATGCGCCTAATATAGATGATCCAATCTTTTTTTGATACTCTTACATCCATTGCTTTAGCAGAGTCGCCCCAGACATACATCATGGTTGGAGACTTTAACCTTGTGTTAGAACCTTCTCTTGATAGAAGATCCACCGCATCATACAAAATAACAAGAGCATGGCATAGTTTGCATAATATGATTTCTCACTTAGACCTAATAGATTCCTGGAGGTTTCTTCATAATACGGAAGCTCAATTTTCATTCTACTCACCTCCTCATAACTCTTATTCCCGTATAGACTACTTTTTCTTAAGTAAAAGCTTTACCCCATATATATCTGATGCATTGATTAACGAAATATCGGTCTCTGATCATGCAGCTATAGAACTACATCTGGATAATCTTTTGCCTAGACATACTCAATGTCTCTGGAGATTTAATAATGCATTACTAGATGATCCGCAATTTATCCTTTTCATAAATGCTGCTTTAAAAGAGTATTTTGATCTCAATACTGTTGCTCACACTAATAGAGCTATATTGTGGGATGCATGCAAGGCCTATATAAGAGGATGCATAATTGCTTATCAAGCTAGGAAAAAAAAGAATAATCAATTACTTATTGATAACCTGGTTAAAGACATCAGAACTTTAGAGGTCTCACATCAATCGAATCCTACAAATATGCAATTATTACAAAAACTTCGGAAAAAAGATTGGAATATAATATAAACCTGAGTACTCAAGCTGGTAATATCCTATTCATGCAATCAGCATCCTACCACAGTTCTAATAATAGAAGTGGTCACTTATTGGCTCAATATCTAAAAATGCGAGAGCAAAAATCAAATATATATGCTATCTTTGATGAAAAGGGCAATAAACATACTGAACTGGAAGAAATTATCCACCATTTTAAATTGTTTTATGACTCATTATACTCCACGGAATTGGTACACACGGACTCTGCGGAATTTCTGAATTCCCTGCCCCAGAGACCCCAACTGACTATTGAAGATAATGTTCCTCTTGAGAAAGAATTCACTGTCCTTGACATTATAGTAGCGTTGTCTGAGATGGCTAAGAAAAAAATCGCCTGATCCTGATGGCTATACGGTGGAATTTTATACTGCTTTTCAGGATATATTAGCTCCTCAGCTGTATCATTTATTCAACTATTATAATGACACGGGGGATGTCAGAGGAACGTTTACTGATGCGTCCATAATTGTATTACCTAAACCGGGTAAAGATCCAATGAAGATACAGAACTATAGACCCCTTTCACTTATTAATGTCGACGCAAAAATTTATGCCAAGATCTTTGCTAATAGAATCCAAAAAGTACTACCTAAACTGATTGGTAAAGAACAAAATGGTTTTATGCATGGGAGATTTGCAAGCGAGAACTCTAGAATGTTCACCTCTCTTATCCAAATAGCTCAATATTCGTCTCATCCATGCCTAGCATTAGCGTTAGACGTGGAAAAAGCGTTCGACAGAGTCGAATGGGAATTTTTATTTCAAACTATGACTTGGTTTGGATTTACTGATAGAGTCATCTCGATGGTCAAGATATTGTATGCTAAACCTTCCACTTCAGTAAGGATAAATGGGTTAACCTCTGATCCCTTTCATCCCACTCGTGGAACATGACAAGGATGTCCACTATCTCCACTATTGTTCAATCTGGCGCTTGAACCTCTCCTTCTTGGCATTCGACAATCTCCTGATATAGCTGATATTCGTTATGGCACCGTGGAAGTTAAATTTTCTGCTTACGCAGATGATGTATTAATATATACTGACCCCCCTTCTTTACCTAGTTTATTAAAGATGATTAATTCTTACTCTCAATACTCCGGATATAAACTTAACAACTCTAAAACGGAATTGCTACTTCTTAATAACCAAATTCTAAAACATTCTATAGCGGACTATAATTTTCAATGGTCACATCAGAAGCTTAAATATTGTAGGGATATTTCCGTATTCACACCTGAAGGTTAGGCCTCTATGATGTCATCAAGCCTGAACCATTGTTTCAAGAATCTCTCTCTGCAAGCAACTTTCAAGCATGAATTTTGCAAGAAGTAAGAAGTACACAGCTTTACAGTTTCTGCCTGATGCATTATGGGGATGTACCCGAATGTTGCTATTCAAGGGCATTCATCTGTGCTTTAATAATGGGACAGTGTGAATCTTGAAGAAATTATTCTGTTCTTATCTGTCTAACGGCCCTGGGTCTTCCAGCATATATGATACTTTATACAGAAAGGCTATTCATCAAGTTCTGTTTCTGGATTGGTCCGAGGAAGTCATCTGATGAGATTCAAGAAAAGAAAGGTGCTAATTAATTAATAGTTAGTTAGTCTGTGATAAGGTCCGGGGAAGCTCAGATCTGCTCACAGATGTTCTAATTGTAAACTTTTTCTTTCAATAATTAGACCTGTAAGTTACCTCGTGTGATTCTCTGCCTCAGAGATAGAAATTCGGACATTTAAAAACTGTTCTGAACTTAGCACAGATAAACGGAACTTATTGCTGATGATTTATAGCCTCATCAAGGATTTTCAACACGTGTAACTTTTACAACGGTATTCCTGACGTCTTCCAGCTGACACGAAGTTTTCTTCCACCTAATTGTGCCGGAGAGGCTAATTAAGGGTGAGCATACGGAAATTACTTTTATTAGCTTGGGAATTAGATAGGAATCAATTGTAATAAAGGTAAAGGGTTGAAAAGTTACCTGGGTGATAATATAATCATTTGCTAATCAGGGATTATTATTATAAGGAATAGTTTGTGTTTAACAAGAAGTTTTACTTAATTGTCTAACCATTAGATTGTGATAATCATGTACTGAGTTTCATTTGTGTAATTAGATATTTTGAACAATATTTAGATTCTGCAGCTGGCTTGTGAATTATATTTTTCTATTTTCATAATAAAGATATTTCTCATTAGCCTGGGTTTTGTGTCGTATAATTAGACCATGATATTTGGACTTGAATAAGAGGTTATGGTTTTCTCTAGACCACTTAACAGAGACGTAACGTGTTTATAATACTGCTAAGTGAACCATAAATCCTTCTACAGATTTTGGGGGCTCGTTGGCCGGGATATCTAGGTTTCTAATTTACGACCGTAGCCATGTCTGTTGACACTGAGACTCAGATTTCGTGGCATGCTCTTGAAAAGGATGTTTTTCAGAAATTAGCTGTGCAAGTGTTAAAACAGCCAGATTCTGATGTGTATTTTTCTGACCTTGTTCGTTTATTACATGCAGATATAGAGGACTCTAATCAGGCGTACTGTTCAGTATTGCAGCGTCTCCTACATGCTCGTACTAAACCTACAGGAGAAAATTATTCAGAGCTCATTTGTGCATTGTTCTCTTGCATCTGCTACAAAACCGTTTCTGGTATGTCACCAGCCTATCTTTACCCCCACTTCAACCTGAACTATAATAAAAAGAGCTCCCGCAGAACAACTCTATTCGCTTTTCCCTCACTGAAATCGTGTCACCTTAAAAGATTCCTCGAACGAACCTTCTCTTTCCAAGCGGCCAAACTAAACTCATGGCTCGCCCAAATCATACTTGACAGCTATTCATACCTCCCCTTCAGAAAAAAGCTCAAAACTCTACTTTTTAACGGACCAAATCCCTAACGCTCCCCTCTTCCGCCGTAACGTTACCCCCTCTCCACCTTAGAAAACTGATGAAACCCCTCCTTTGCAACAGACCTATCCCTTAGCCCCCCCTTCCCCCATCTAAACCCTCCTCTCCCCTCTCCCCCCCTTACTTTCCCCCCCCCCCCTTCCAAGTTTGTTGCCCCCCCCCTTTTTCCATCTAATATGCTCTTATCTAATTTCCTCTCTTAAACTCTATTGTATCCTACTGCAGCACACACTGTATGTATCCCGTATTTAGCCCTACCCCCTCCTAAATCGATTATGTAAACGAGTTTGACCCTACGATTGCCTTGTTATGTTCTTCTTTTTTCGAATCGCACTGTATGTAATTCATCTATCTGTTGTGAACCGCCTTGAACTCCCTGGGTATGGCGGTATACAAAATAAAATATTATTATTATTATTATTAAAACTTCTGTCTCTGCTAGTTTATCTCAACAACGTCAGCTTCAGAGTGATTTATATGAGCAATTAGAGGATTGTAAAAATTCTTTGCAGGCAGAACGGACTCGTAATGATTCCCTTGAACTGTTAGCTTCTAATTGTGAAGATCAACATTCCGACTTTGATCAGGTGATGTCTGAGTTACGACATCAATGTTCTGAGTTGAATGCTGAACTTGAAAGTTATAAAAAAAGAACAGTGAATATTTCTTGTGCGAAGTGTACCTCTTTAGTGACTCAACTTGCTAATTTGAGAGCTCAGAAGGATGAGTTACAAGTCTCTTTATCTACTTGTCAGAAAGATCATGATAAGAGTGAGAAAGATCATGCCAAGCTTGTATCAAGATTGCAGAATGAACTTGCAGACGTAACTTCTGCTTATGTTTGTCTGGGTGAAAAGTTAAACTCTACCGAACGTCTGTCTAATGAAAAGGCTGCCCGTGCTGACAGGCAATTATGTGCTTTACAAGCGGACTTTGTTGAGTCTCAGAACCGACTTTCCGAAAGTGAGTTACAGGTCACACAGCTAACTGACTCGTTATGTCAGGCAGATGCCGATAATTTGGCTCTCCGCCAGAATGTTCAAGCTATATCCTCCCAAAGAACTGCGTTAGCTACTGATGTGAAAGTTTTGCAAGACAAGGTTGCTACTTTTTGTAGTGAGAGGAATATTCAAGCTCCCTTTCTCCCTTTGTCGCCTCCTCATTTTCCTACACCAGCTCCAAGAACAGTCTTTCGTTTTTTTACAGCTCTAGTGGGGGAGGTGGGTACAGGAATTCACAGGAGTGTTCTGATTCTACTGCAGATGACTTGTTGCCTAGTAACAAACCCTGCCCTGAGAAATTAGTGACACTAGCTGACCGCCCAGTGCAGCAACCATGCCCAGTGCAGCAACCACGCCCTGTAAGGTCTATCTCAAATTCCTGTGACGTCACTGAATCTTCTGACTCTAAACCTCATCCGGTAAGGTCAGTTTACAGTGAGCCTAAACAACCACCAGATGGCACCAAAGCACCAGACATTTCACAACATACTCCACAAAGGTCACAGCACAATAATGAAACAGGGAAAGAAACTCAAAAGAAAGGAGGTGGTTATACTATACCACCCTATCACGTACAGATAATGAAGATGTTTAAACAAATGATAGAACCTTTTAGAGAGGGAACTAAGCTAACTCTAGGTATCCATTTTGGCCCCACAATAGAGGATACAATAAAATTTGCAGTTGAGGACATTCTTCATACGATAACTACACTCTCTGCTAGATGGAGTCCCTTAAACCTATCCTGGTGGGGAAGGATGGAATCTATTAAAATGGTGATTGCCCCCAAGATCTTATATCCCCTTAGTATGTTGACGATACTATTACCTTCTTCCTTTTATAAACGAGTGGATCAGCTTCTGACCAAATTTCTATGGAACAATAAGGTTTTTAAAATAGCATTGAATAGGTTAAAATTACCTAGACAAGAGGGTGGCACCAACTTCCCGAACTTTTTGGATTATCACTATGCTTACTTACTCAAACATTGCTCTAAATGGATTCTCTATGAGACTAGTAATAACTCTATTAACACTTGGGTGACATTAGATGCAGAAATATATAAGTGGACATCTCTAGCTTCACTGCCCTTTGTTTCATCTTCTGGATTTCTGACTCACAAAGATTATGTGTTAGAGGCATCTGTGACTGCTGTTAATTATATTGATAAACTTCTCCCTCATAAATGGTGTAATTCATTAAATATACCAATTTGGAATAACCCAACTATACAAATTCAACATACTACTGTTAATTGGAAAAATTTGAAATCTGCAGGTATATGGACATTAGGACACTTATACGACGGCAGCAATTGGATACCATATGATATCCTTAGTTCTCGCTATCGATTGCCGCCATCGGCATTCTTCCAGTAGTTGCAACTTAAGCATGCATTCCGCGACCTTCTTCACCATTCCTCAGATAGTTGGGCCGAACCTGACCTTCTGTGTTTTTGTAAGGTGATCGCTTTCCAAATGGAATGAAGAATTACGGATTCCCTTAGAGAGAAAAGACTGGTCTCAAATGTGGACCATGATTTATAAACTGACCAGTTCGGCAGCACTTTATCAGTCTTTTTTCTTTCTGATTCACCGAACTTATTGGACACCTAGTAAATTATCGAAGTTACAGAAAGAACAACCAAATAACCTTTGTTGGTCCTGCAAACTCTCTTCAGGGTCCTTACAGCACATGATATTTGATTGTCCCCTATTACAAACTTATTGGCACATGGGGTGTGGACACAAATCTGTTCCTTACTAGAATTGACAGAACAGATCTCTTATCCGTTTCTACTTATTAGCTTGACTGGCTCTTACATGTCACTTCCCCTAGACAAAGCACCATTAATCCAATTTCTCCTTCTCGTAGCGCTGCATATTATATTTACTAATTGGAAAGACTTTGCTAAAGTTAATCACATTGAATGGTGGAATACAGTCTGCCTATATGCTAAATACGAAAGAATAGCTGCTGAATGGCGAGGATTTTTATCTAGGTTCAAAAAACTGTGGGCGCCTATATTTAATTATACGGAGACTTCCTGATCTGATATGCTCAGTTGTGGCCCCTGTGACGCTTCCGATACTTCTCATGCTACCTAGGAGTTATTGATTCTACTGTTTTACTTCTGCTGATATGCTCCTAATATCACTGATTCTCTACTATGCTAAGTTCATATTGTATTGATGTATCGATATGATACTACATTTGTACTTTTGTTTCAGTTGCTATCCACGTCTGACCAGTTCCACTGGTTTTTCTTTTTCTTGTTCTTGTTTATATAGGTTTTACTATATTATTATATTGCTATGAAGGGTATGAATGACTGATTGTACTTAAGCCAGAATCATTGTATCAGCTTGTGGGTCATTTCTACCCGATTGTTATACACTTTAAAATGTCAATAAAGATGATTGAACACAACCACTCTTTCTGTGAAGAAATACTTCCTGGTATCTCCATGAAATTTCCTGCCCCTGATTTTCAGCAGATGCCCTCTTGTGGTCGAGGGACCTCTGAGATAGAAAATATCATCTTCCAACATGATACGACCAGTGATATACTTAAATGTCTCAATCATTTCTCCCCTCTCCCTACGTTCTTCGAGAGAGTATAGCCGCAATTTGTTCAACCTTTCCTCGTACATGAGATCCTTGAGCCCCGATATTATCCTGGTGGCCATTCGCTGAACCGACTCAACTCTCAGCACATCCTTACAGTAATGTGGCCTCCAGAATTGTACACAGTACTCCAGATGAGGTCTCACCATAGTTCTGTACAATGACATTATGACTTCCGGCTTCCAGCTAACAAAACTTCTATGGATACAACCCAGCATTTGTCTAGCCTTGGATGAAGCCTTCTCCACTGGATTGGCAGTTTTCATGTCTTCTCTAATGATCACCCTTAATCCCGATTTGCTGCAGTCCTAGCCAAGGTTTCACCATTCAGTGTGTACTGTGGCCCACTGTAGCTCAAGTCAAGGCTCAATAGCTCTTCCAGTGGTAACCCCAAAATAGCACATTGACGTGTGCCCAAAACAGAGTCACCCTGTAGGACCGGATTCCCAAACAGGAATCAAAAAGGAAAAGAAAAGCAAACAACCAAAAGAAAAAAACCACAATTATTTCTCAATGGAAAAACAATATCATTTATTTCCTTCTGGAAAAAAGGTGAGATAGTCCTTCCAAAATATTTGTTAAACCTGTCAGAATGTTCCCACTGGTAGCAACACCAACAGTAGAAAAATACACAAACCAATAACAGTTTATAATAAAGCCCCATGGCTTGACCTCAGCAAAGTCTTTACTCTCAATTGTGTCAGAGAGTTCAGCTTCTTCAGCACAAACGCTGGCTGCTTCCCAAGCGGCAGTTTTCAAAAAAAAAACAAAAAACAGTTCAAGGCTCTTATTTAAGAGCACTAGTGTTCCAAAGTTCCTTCAAGCCTCTGGCCAGTTTCACTCACTGCCAGGTAAAGGGGAGTGACAGGTTTTGCACAGTAAAGTCCTTAACTTGACTTTCAAAATTCCCTCCCAAGATATAAGCAAAACCTCACCCCATTATCACTCCCTAGCTTGCAAACAAAATGTTCCCCACACAGTCCAGCACCAACAAACTCCACTCACTGTTTGAGGGTGGAAGCCAAGTCCACCTGCATAGCTTCAGCAATCTCAGGAGCAAACTCTGTCAAACCTTCTTCATATTCCATGGGCTGTTCTCCTGGAAAAATTGGCTCGTCAGCCTGACCAGCCTCCAACACCTCCATCTGAACGGGTTTGCTGCTCCTGCTTGGCTGAGGGGACTCCCTAGGGAGAAAAGGCTTAAAACTCCTCCTTAGCTGGCTTCCTTGCCTGTTCTCTGCAACAGGTTTAAATACCTTAGGGCGACACCCTGCTTTGTCAGCCCTGGCAGTGTTCCAAGGGCCTCTTGGGCTCCCCCGGTGGTCTGTATCATTATTTTCCAAACTATGATCCTGAGAAATCCTGAAACTTTCTTTCTTGGATTTTTCCTTAACTTTTCTGGTTGGTTTAAGTGGAACCAATGCAGGGAACATACCTTGTTGGTCACAGTACGTTCTGCATGGATTATTGTTGCCAAGGTGCATGACCTTGCATTTTCTCGCGTTGAAGCCCAGCTGCAGGTCAAGGACCAATGTTCCAGTAAAAGCAGGTCATGCTTCATGCTGTCGGACAAATCGCTTTTACTTACAATGTTACATAACTTGGCATCGTCGGTGAATAATGTTATTTTACCTTGAAGCCCCTGAGTCAGGTCTCCTATGAATATATTGTAAAGGATCGGACCCAGGATCGAGCCCTGAGGCACTCCACTGGTCACCTCCGACGGTTTAGAGAGGGTACCATTAACCAACACCCTCTGAAGTCTACCACTTAGCCAGTCATTGACCCATGCAGTTAGTGTTACACCTAATCCCATTGATTTCATCTTGCTCAATAACCTACGGTGGGGGACGCTATCAAAAGCTTTACTGAAGTCCAAGTATATGACGTCCAGGGCTCTCCCAAGTCCAGCTTTCTAGTTACCCAGTCGAAGAAGCTGATAAGATTGGATTGGCAGGACCTACCCTTGGTGAATCCATGTTGGTGGGGATTGCGTAGATTCTCCTCGTTCAGGATCTTGTCTAATTCGCGTTTGATTAGTGTTTCCATGAGCTTACTCACTATCGATGTGAGACTCACTGGTCTGCAATTCGCAGCCTCTGCCCTGCAACCCTTTTTGTGCAGAGAAACGATGTTAGCTGTTTTCCAGTCCAAGGGAACTCTTCCTGTACTCAGGGAGAGATTGAAGAGTACGGATAACGGTTCCGCTAGGACATCACACAGCTCTCTGAGTACCCTGGGGTGTAGGTTGTCCGGTCCCATGGCTTTGTTCACCTTGAGTTTTGATAGCTCATTGTAGACGTCGCCGGGTGTAAACTCGAAATTCTGAAACGGGTCTTCTGAGTTTTGCTTCGCCTGCAACTGTGGTACCTCGCAGGTGAAGACTGAGCAGAAGTACTCATTTAGTAGTTTGGCTTTATCTGTATCTGATTCTGCATAATTCCCGTCAGGTTTTCTAAGGCGTACTATCCCATCGGTGTTTCTTTTTCTGTCACTAATATAACTGAAGAAAGATTTGTCCCCCTTTTTAATGTTCTTTGCTAAGCTTTCTTCTACTCGAAGCTTGGCCTCTCTGACTGCCGACTTGATAGCTGTAGACCTGGCCAAATATTTTGTTCTAGCCTCCTTTTCCTCCGAGCGTTTGTAGGAAATAAATGCTCGCTTCTTTTCTTTAACGAGGTCTGAGATCGCTGCGGTGAACCATTGGGGTCTGTTGTTTCTTCGCCGTTTGCTTACTGATTTTATGTAGCGGTTTGTTGCTACGTGTAGGGTAGATTTCAAGGTTGACCACATAGCTTCCACATTATTGGTCACCACTTGGTTTTGCAGTGCCAGATGGACAAAATATCCCATGCGTTTAAAGTCAGTGCCTCGAAAGTTGAGTATTTTTGTTGTCGTGCATGATCTAGAGAAACCTTTTCTGAGGTTGAACCATACTATTTTGTGGTCGCTTGAGGCTAGCTTATTGCCTACCGAGACCTCCGAGATGCTTTCTCCGTTGGTGAGTACCAGATCCAGTATCGCCTGGGCCCTAGTAGGCTCCGATACCAATTGTTTGAGTCGTGCTCCCCTTACGGAGGATAATAGCCTTCTGCTGCCGCTGGTTGACGCTGAAAGAGTGTTGCAATCTGCATCAGGCATGTTGAAGTCCCCTAGCAGTACCGTATATCCCCTTAAAGTGATATTCTCTATGTCATTGATTAATTCTATGTCCTTGTCTTCCAGTTGTCTTGGAGGTCTGTATATTACACCAAGGTACAGGCATTTTTCGTTGCCTCTGGCCAGGTTAACCCAGAGGGATTCCCCGGTGTACTTGACATCTGTGATTCTCGTAGTTTTGATGCCTTCTTTGGTGTATAGTGCCACCCCTTCCCCTATCTTGCCCTCTCTGTCTTGACGAAGTAAGTTGTAACCCGGTATAGCCATATCCCACCCATGAGAGTCTGTGAACCATGTCTCGGAAATTACTACTACATCCAGGTCAGCAGTCATTATTTCGGTCTCCAATTCCAGAATTTTATTGCCTAGACTCTGTGCATTAACGTACATAGCCCTCCATACCTTGTGACTGCTAGGTTCCCGAGGGAAGTTTCCCATCTGAACTGGTGTGACTGGTGTGGCACCTAAAGAATTGTTTGCAATGTGAGTACTTACCTCGGGCTCAGAAGTGGAGTAGCGACTCCCCTCCTCTGGATAGTTACTTACCCTCCCCCAACTTACCTAGTTTAAAGCCCTATGAAGTAGATGGGCTAGTCGTTGTCCGAAGACGTTCTTACCTCTACTGGTTAAGATGGAGTCCGTCTGGTCCCTGAAGTCCCTATAGTGCCTCTCCATGGTTTAGGAATCTGAAGTTCATCTCCTTGCACCACCCGCATAGCCACTCGTTGATCCTCTGGATATGCTCATCCCTGGTTCTTCCCTTGCCTCTAACTGAGAGGATCGAGAAAACCACCTGAGCTCCTGTACGCTTCAGCTTCTCACCATCATCTCCCTCTCCTTCCTTTTTTTTCCCTTCCTTTCCATGGGGATCCTCTTTTCCCTTCTCTCTTCTCTCCCCTCCCTCTTCCCACTACTCTGTGCTCACCATTTTTCTCCTTCCCTCTTCTTCCCATTACTCTGTGCTCACCATTTCTCTCCTTTGTTTTTCCTATCCTTATTTCCAAAACCTGGTCCTCTCAAAGATCAGCCTACCCCTAATCTGCATCTCTTTCTCCCAGCAAATCATCCTGTGATCCTCTCCTCCCTCCCTCCCCATCTTTCTCTCTCCTCCTTCCATGGTTGCCTGCTTCCCTTCCTCCGTGATTGGGTATCTATCCTTCCTCCCTCCCTCCGTGGTCGGGTTGGGTTGGTCGCTTTCTTTCCTTCCCTCCCTCTAACTAACCTTTTATAGCCTGCCAGCAGCACTAGCAATTAAAGTAGAGCACTACTGGCAGACTCACCGGCTCCACAGCCTCTCGCAATCTCTTCAGTCCCTGCTACACTGCAATAGCTGATGTAACTTCTGTTCCAGTGTAGCAGGGACTGAAGAGACTGCAAGAGGCTTCAGCTGGTGAGTCTGCTGGCAGTGCTCTACTTTAATCGTTAGCACTGCCGGTAGGCAATAAAAGGTTAGTTAGAGGGAGGGAGGGGATATAGTGGACCATGATGGGTGGTGGTAGATGGTTGTATTCTGCTACACTTATAACGGCTGATGTAACTTCCTGTGTAGCAGGGCTGACAAAACCGCAAGAGACTGGAGCCAGCAAGCCTGCTGGCAGTGCTCTGCTTTAATCGCTATTACTGCTGGCAGGCTATAAAAGGTTAGTTAGAGGGAGGGAGTGTATTACAGTGGACCATGATGGGCAGAGGTGGCACGGCAGAGCTGAGGTGACAAAGGGGCATTAATGTGCATTAAAATTTGTAATGCACATTAAACATTTAACGCATTAATCGCATTATTAATATGTTAAATGTGCAACCCTAATATTTATGTGTGTATTTTTTTTATTTAGCATGTTTATTAGAGAAAAAAAAAAGCAAATAAAAAGATGCAAAAGCATTCCAAATTCAGGAAACAACAGTAGGTACATTAATGAGCAATCGTTTTTGATAATATTCCCCATCCAACACCCCACCCCCACCCCAGTAAAGAGAAAAACAGGACAAGCCCGCAATACAGCCAGAGAGTAACCAAATGGTAAAGAATTATAAATGCAATAATCTACTGCAAGCAATCAGAGTCAAAGAAGTCCAGAAAGGTTCCACATAGACTGAAACTTTCAGCCCTCAGGTGATTCCCAATTGGATATTATACGCTGTTCCATCTGTAGATACTGAATCAAGAGGGCCTTCCATTGCGCTAAAGTTGGAGTCTCTGAGTAAAGCCACTGCAGCAGAATAGCCTTAACTCCATGGAGAGAGATCAATTTAAGGAAAGCTTTCAGGCCTTTAGGTACCAGGGTGACTATGGGACTCTGAGCAAAAAGGATAAAGAGGGTTAGCAATAAATCATCGGACAGTAGTAGAGCATATGGCCCAAAGTTGTTCCAGAGCCAGCACACTTTGGACAAACAGAATCCATTTACATAGTCATAAGCAAGGCCCAGTTTGGTGAGATATGACAGCGTATCACCAATTTATAAGCAATTTTCCAAAAAGACATAGGGAGATGAAGCTGAGACATCCATTGAAGATAACACTGAATCCACTCGATAGAAAAGGATACCCCTAAATCCGTCAACCAGCACAAACTTAATTTAGAATAATCATAAGGCAGCAAGAGCTCCAGTAGACTCTGATGATGAAATCTCAAAGGAATAGCATTTTGCGCAGTGAGACAAAGAGCCTCAGAAAACCATTCATAACACTCTGAAGTCAAAGAGGATGCTGGCAAATTGAGAATATAATGACGCAATTGCAGATAAGGTAACAAGAATTCTGTCTGTAATGAAGCAAATGAACGCTGCTTCCCTGAATCTGTAAGCACCTGATGAAGATAGCAGAGATGCCTAGATCGCCAAGAGAAAAAAGTTGGAGAAGTCTGTTCTAGGAGAGCAATCCGAGCGAACATGTAAAAAAGAACATACATGTTGCCAGGCCACCCGAGCTGCAGGATAGATCAGATAAGCATGAGAAAGAGAGCAAAAATGTTTATGAGAACAGTGCGCTAAAATGATAGGGTTGCAAAAGAGCTGTCTCTGCTGAAGTAAAAGAAAATGTAGAAATCTCGCGAAACTGATCGTTTAGATGATGAAATTGACAATCTAGAGCAAAGAGTTGAATATTAAGTAGACTTAGGCCACCTTTATCCCTGGGAGTAGTTACAACCCAGTAAGCCAACTGTGGTCTCTTTCCATTCCAAATATATTTGTTTAAAGCTCAAACTATGCGAGAATGAGATCGCGGTAAGAGCACAACCGGCAGCATTGAAAAAGATAAAGCCAGTATGGTAAAAGCAACATGCTATAAAGAGCAATCCGACCTGAGAGGGAGAGTGGGAAAGAGTGACAGATATCCAGCATCTGTTTCATAAAGTGAACACAAGAATCAACATTTAACAAATAAAGTTGAAAAAGATCAGAAGGTATTTAATGTGCCTGTCAGCCAGGTCAAAGGAAATGGACCTCTCCAGGACTTAAGATCAGAATCTAATGGAAGTGCAACCTATTTTGTACGATTAAGATAGAAGCCAGAGTAAAAACCAAATTCAGCTCTCAGCCCCAAAAGAACAATTAAGTAGCTTAAAAATCCATGTGGACAAGCAGAATATCATCTGCAAAGGCCAAGGCCTTCACTGTACAACCGCCTAGCGCAATGCCCCTAACATCCCCATCTCACAGTACCGTTTGAAGCAAAGGTTCTAAGTAAGAACATAAGAAGTTGCCTCCACTGGGTCAGACCAGAGGTCCATCGCGCCCAGCGGTCCGCTCCCGCGGCAGCCCATCAGGTCTATGACCTGTGAAGTGGTTCCTGACCATTTCTATAACCTACCTCTACTTCTATCTGTACCCTTCAATCCCCTTATCCTTTAGGAACCTATCTAAACCTTCCTTGAACCTCTGTAATGTGCTCTGGCCTATCACAACCTCCGGAAGCACGTTCCATGTGTCAACCACCTTCTGGGTAAAAAAGAACTTCCTAGCATTTGTTCTAAACCTGTCCCCTCTCAATTTCTCCGAGTAACCCCTTATACTTGTGGTTCCCCTGTCTACCTTCTCTATGCCCTTCAGGATTTTGAAGGTTTCTATCATGTCTCTTTTAAGTCTCCGCTTTTCCAGGAAGAACAGCCCCAGCATTTTCAACCTGTCAGCGTATGAAAAGTTTTCCATACCTTTTATCAGTTTAGTCGCTCTTCTCTGGACCCCCTCAACTACTGCTATGTCCTTCTTGAGGTACGGCGACCAGTACTGGACACAGTACTCCAGATGTGGGCGCACCATTGCACGATACAGCGGCATGATGACTTCCTTCATCCTGGTTGTGATACCCTTTTTAATGATACCCAACATTCTGTTCGCTTTCTTTGAGGCTGTCGCACACTGTGCTGATGCTTTCAGTGTTGTGTCCACCATCACCCCCAGGTCTCTTTCAAGGTTGCTCACGCCTAGCAATGATCCCCCCATTTTGAAGCTGAACATCGGGTTCTTTTTCCCTACATGCATGACCTTGCATTTCTCTATGTTAAAACTCATTTGCCACTTTTTTGCCCACTCTCCCAGTCTCGTTAGGTCCCTTTGCAGGTCTTCACAGTCTTCCGTGGTTCTAACTCTGCTGCAGAGTTTGGTGTCATCAGCAAATTTAATAACCTCACATTTCGTCCCCGTCTCCAGGTCATTAATAAATATATTGAACAGGAGCAGTCCCAGCACCGACCCCTGTGGAACTCCGCTCGTGACCCATTGCCAGTCTGAGTAATGGCCCTTTACTCCAACCCTCTGTTTCCTGCCTGCCAGCCAGTGTTTGATCCATTGGTGGACATCCCCCTGCACCCCGCGGCTGCACAGCTTCTTAAGCAGTCGTTCGTGAGGTACCTTGTCAAAGGCTTTTTGGAAGTCAAGGTAAATAATGTCTATGGATTCCCCTTTATCCATCTGGCTGTTTATTCCCTCAAAGAAGTACAGTATGTTCGTGAGGCATGACCTTTCCTTGCAGAAGCCGTGTTGGATCGCCTTCAGTTGTCCATTGTTTTCTATGTGTTCGCAGATTGTGTCCTTAACCAGTGCTTCCATCATCTTTCCCGGAACCGAGGTCAAGCTCACCGGCCTGTAGTTTCCCGGGTCACCCCTTGATCCCTTCTTAAAGATGGGCGTGACATTTGCTATTTTCCAGTCCTCTGGGATCTCCCCAGTTTTTAAGGATAGGTTACATATTTGGCGAAGTGTTTCCACTATTTTGTTTCTCAGTTCTTTTAGTACCCTTGGGTGGATGCCGTCCGGACCTGGTTATTTGTCGCTCTTCTGTCTGTCTATCTGTCTGAGGACATCCTCTTTGCTTACCTCTAGTTGGACCAGCTTTTCATCATGGTCTCCGTTTATGATCTCCTCGGGTTCTGGGATATTGGATGTGTCCTCTCTCGTGAAGACTGACGAGAAGAACTTGTTTAACCTGTCCGCTATCTCTTTTTCCTCCTTTACCACTCCCTTCCTGTCTCCATCGTCTAATGGTCCCACTTCCTCCCTGGCTGGTTGTTTCCCCTTCACATACCTGAAGAATGGTTTGAAGTTTTTTGCTTCCCCCCGCCAGTCTCTCCTCATATTCTCTTTTTGCTTTCCTAACCACTCGGTGACAGTGGTTAGAAAGTAAAGTAAAAAAAAGTAACGGCAAGAGTGGACAACCTTGGCGAGTGCCATAATCAATAGGAAACCCCTCAGTAAGCTGACCGTTGCCCAACACAAAAGCAACCGAGTCATGATACAAAGTTTGGATCGCTTTCAGAAATCAACCCATGAAGCCCATATAAGTAAGCAGAGAGAACAGATGATGCCATTGCACCTTGTTAAAAGCCTTTTCGACATCCAGACTAACCAGTGCCACAGAGATGGAATGAAGATTGCAATGGGCTACCGACAGTAAAATCTTGCAAACATTGAGTACAGACTGGCAACCTTTAACAAAGCCCACTTGTTCTGGGCAAATAATATCAGGAGGAATCTGAGGGAGGCGATCAGTCAAGATATGTGATAAAAGCTTCACATCTACATTTAGAAGAGAAATGGGACAATAAGATGTGGAGTCTTGAGAGTCCTTAACCGTCTTCGGAAGAATAGTTATATAGGCCAAATTAGTATGAGGTGAGAAACCCCCCCTGGGATATAGAATAATCAAGATAGGAAAGAAGCGGACTGCATAGGTATAGGAACAACAATTTATAAAACTCTGACATATAACCATCAGGTCCTGTAACCATGGAATTCCTCAAGGCCTTCACTGCCCATTGCAGCTCTTTAGCTGCCAGAAAAGCATTTAACCTGGCTAGTTGAGAGACAGTCAACTTCAGCAAGCCACTAAATCAGGTCCTTGAGAGGACCTTGGCTCTGAATACATGCGGGCAAAAAAGTCATAAAAAAGGCCAGCTATTTTCTGCGGGTTATGATGCAAGACTCCCAATGGATCTTTAAGAGAGGTAATAGAAGTAGAGCCCTGCCAAAAATTTGCAATTCTAGCCAAAAATTTTCCAGACAATAGAAGCTTTTTTATATATTCATGCAATAAAGCATTTAATGCTGTTTGAGTCGCAAGATAGGTATCTCGAGCTGAGACAGTTGGGCAACGAATATATTGAAGTTTGGTCTTTCGAAGCTGTTTCTTCAATTGTATAATGCCCTGATTAATCCGTTTAGTTCTAGTGGCCATATATTGAATAATGTCCCCCCGCAAGACCATTTTAAATGTGTCCCAGAACAAAGAAGGATTATCTTATGTTGCGCATTGTGAAAAACATAGGGCTCCTTTTACTAAGGTGCGCTAGCGTTTTTAGTACACGCTGCATTGCCGCGCATGCTAACCCCGTGCTACACGCCAAGAACTAACACCAGCTCAATGCTGGTGTTAGCGTCTAGCGCACATGGCAATACAGCGTGTGCTAAGCGCGCACTAAAACCGCTAGCACAGCTTAGTAAAAGGAGCCCATTGTCCTCAAAACGCAAATGTAAATAAGATTGAAAAATCTTATCGTGGGACAAAAAAGAAGGAAACCACCAATGAGGAGAACTCTTCAGGGCCATAGAAAGATCAATATCAATAGAACAAATAGCATGATCAGAAATTACAATAGGACCAATAAAAGCAGCACGGAGATGAGAAAATAAGGACTGAGAAATCAAGATGTAATCGATCCGGGACAGAGAGCATGTGCTCGGGACAAATGAGTATAATCCCAAGCAGAAGGATTCAAGAGGCGCCAAGGGCCCACCAAATTTAGGGCTTCACAGAGAAAAGGCAATCCCTTACGAGAAATCAAGGCAGGACCCTTGGAAGATGAAGACCTATCCAATAATGGATCCAGCACCTGATTGAAATCCCAAGCCATGACCACTGGATGAGAAGAGGATGGAGAGGACAATTGGATCAAGTTACAAAAGAAAGCATGCTCAAAGACATTCAGGGCATACTGTCACCAAATAAAAAGTCAACTCCAGATTGGCCTTTCATATGTTAAACTTGACAAAAGAAATGGTTGATCCAGCTTTCTCTGTATCTTTGGATACAGAGAAGGCCTTTGATCGTGTAGAATGGACCTTCATGTATCAGGCAATGGATTGGTTTGGTATTGGTTCTGGATTTATACAAATGATTCAAACCTTGTATAGTTCCCCTTCTGCCAGATTATATATAAATAATACTTTTTCAGATTGGTTTTGTCTGGAGAGGGGAGTTAGACAGGGGTGTCTGTTATCTCCTTTGTTATTTGCTATTGTTTTGGAACCTTTGCTATTGGCTATTCAACAAGCAGAGGAGATACGAGGTATTCCTTATGCAGGTTGGGAATATAAAGTCTCTGCATATGCAAATGATATTTTGATTCATTTGAGGAATCTTGATTCGACCATTCCACATTTATTGGATTTGATAGATAGATTTGGAAAATTCTCTGGTTACAAGTTAAATTGGAGTAAATCTGAGGTGCTTCCATTAAATGTACATTGCACAAAAGGATTATTTGATTATTACGTTTCCTTTTATTTGGAAGGAAGATGGTATAAAATATTTAGGTATTTGGATAAAAAGTCCATTGGAAGAAACGATGAAAGTAAATGAAACATCTTTATTGCTAAAGGTCACGGAAATGTTTGAGCAATGGAACCCTCTACATCTGTCTTGGTGGGGGAGAGTTCAAACGGTCAAGATGATGATTTTGCCTGTGGTTTGCTACCAAATGGGTATGTTGCCAGTTTATTTTCAAGGATCCTTTTACAAAAAGTTAAATATTATTCTGACAAAATTTATTTGGCTGAGGTAAGCTGCAAGAATAGCTCTAATATCTTTACAAAATCCAATTGTGGAGGGTGGGGTAAATTTTCTCAATTTTTATAGGTATCATCAAGCCTATATAATGCGTCAAGGTATGTATTGGATCCTCCCTGAGCTCTTGGAGCATCTTCCAGACTGGCTATATCTCGAGTGGAAAATTATGTCCCCGATGCGACTATCTCATGTATTAAGAATCAGACTACCTAGATATGCTAAGGACATCATAATTTTATTGGATACATGGAAAACAATTAAATTTATGGATAAATTAACAGATGTTCCTATAATGAAATCTACTTTGCAGTCCTTATGGTTAAACTCCAAGATTCAAGTAGGCGGTGCTGGGATCGCCTGGAAGAATTGGATGCAGGCAGGTATTCGGACATTGGATGATATTAAATCTAATGAGAAACTACTTGATTTTTCACGACTGCAACAATCATTTGGCATTCTAAAGTCTCAACAGTATAGGTGATTGCAGTTGAAGCAGGCTATTCAGAGTGGGTTTCCTGAGTGGAAAAACTTAAAAACTTATTACAGCTTGCAGATCCTTTGCTACCAGACTGATCTAGTAGGGCATCAGGCCACCCAGTGGTACAAATTGATTTCTGAATTTTTAAATAAGAAACCAAAAAATAGACTTAGAGATATTTGGAGCATCGAGTTAAAACAGTATATTTCTGTATCTCATTGACCATGAATTTGGACTTAGAGGTTGAAATGTACAGCATCAGCATCTATGAGACAAACATGGTTATTTTTATTGCATAGGATTTTTTTGGACCCCAGTTCGATTACAAAAAAATAGATAATGGTCTGCTACAACCTAGCAGACCATTTTGCCAACAAAATTCACACCTTAAAATCATCTCTTATAGCCCCCAGTCCTGAGCCAATATTCAACCTTCCTGCAACAGACACAATAGGTTCAATTACAGACATGACCTGGAGCTCCTTCGAAAGCCCAGACTGGAACCTCTTTCTCAATCTCTACTCAAAATACGCTAACTCCAATTGCCTATTAGACAACTGCCCACCCACTATCATGAAATCCGCTCCCCCCTCATTCAAAGCCGACCTCTTCAATTGGATCTCACTATGCCTGACAACAGGTCACTTCCCGACTGAACTTGGCCACATCCTTGTCTCCCCCTCCTCAAAAACAACAAGGAACCTATCTCCTCCACCACCAACTACAGACCCATCGCCAACATCCCACTCTTCCAAAAACTCATGGAAGGCCTTATTAACCACGACCTCATGAACTACTTAGAAAAGTTCCATATACTTCACGACTCCCAATCCGGCTTCCGCACAAACCACAGCACAGAAACTGTCCTAGCTGCTCTGACCAACTACCTCCTCCACCTGTTCTCACTGGGCAAAAGCGCCCTAGTACTCCAATTCGACTTAAGCAGCGCCTTCGATCTGGTCGACCACAATATCCTGCTCAACTGCCTTGACTCGATCGGCATTACCGGCCAAGTACTAAACTGGTTCTCAAGCTTCCTAACCAACCGTACTTACCAGGTCCACAGCAATGGAACCTTCTCCCATCACTGGCGCAACCCCTGCGGAGTCCCACAAGGCTCCCCTCTATCCCCCTCCCTTTTTAACATTTACTTGGCCCCCTTGGCACGGACACTCGCTGACTTAAACCTAAAATCATTCATATACGCAGATGACATCACCATTATCATTCCCCTTACTTCATTCACACAACAGACGGAACAACTCACCTCCTCCGTCCTCACCAAACTAGAACTATGGACCTCACAATTCAAATTAAAACTGAACACCGAAAAAACCAAAATTTTCCTGGCAATCCTAACCATAAACTTACAAACACCTCCCTGAAATTGAACGGCCTTGACTATCCTATCAACCCCACCATAAAAATCCTTGGAGTCCTCCTAGACAGATGCTTGACCTTTGAAAATCATACCATTGCCCAGGTCAAAAAAATGTTTCTAATCCCTCTGGAAACTTCGCACCATTAAACGCTATTTCAACCACCTCTCCTTACGTCTTCTGGTCCAGTCACTAAACTTAAGTATACTGGACTATTGTAACATCATATACCTGGGATCCTATAAAAACACCATCAAACGCTTAAAAATAGTTCAAAATGCTGCTGTCCGCCTCTTCTTCGGCCTCAAAAAATATGACCACGTTAGCCCCTATACGCTAAACTCCACTGGCTGCCGGTGGAGACAAGGATCATCTTCAAATTCGCCTGCCTCTGCTTCAAAACCCTAGCAGGCTCTTCCCCAATCTACCTCTCCGAGCACCTTGAAATCGCTGGCCCCTCTCATACACGAAACACCTACCTGTTCTCCTTTCCTTCCCTGAAAGGCTGCCTCTACAAGAAAGTTCTCGACAGATCCCTCGCATTCCAAGCGGGCAAATGGAACAAATGCCTCACAGCACTCATCTCCAATTCCCCCCCCTACCAAATGTTCAGGAAGACAATCTAAACCTACCTTTTTGATAAATTCCTCTAACTTCTCCCCCCCCCTCTTCCTTGCCTCCTCCTCGGACCTTGACTTACCTCAGTCTCTCGACTCTTCCAATTCTGTCTGCCACCAAACGGCTTAACAAAATGGATCACCCTATCCAACTAATCACCCCTTCTTCTTTACCCCCCCTTACTTAATGCCTCTGCTCGGCTTTATCGAACTCCGCAGTATATATCACCGCTGTATGTAACACTACTGTATGAACTCCGCTATATATATGCAACTTACAACAAATGTAACTTCTCTGCAATAGTAACCGACCTGAAAAATAACTTCACCGCAAATGTAGCGTCGCCGAAAATGTAAATGTAGCTATGCCAAAAAAAAAAAGTGTAACTTCGCTGTAATGTACAGTCTCTTCATCTGTTAACCGCATAGAACTTCCATGGTAATGCGGTATACAAAAATAAAGTTATTATTATTATTATTATTATTATAATTCTAAATCTAATACATTGTCATATTAATATAGGGACTTTGGATCATCTGTTATATATTTGTCCATTGATACTTAGCTTCTGGAAGTCAATTTGGGGACAAATAAATCTCATTCTTGAGTCATCTTACCTATGAAGCTGTTATTTGTGGTACGTTACTACATGTTAAGCCTACTTTAGATAAGTATAAAAGTCACCTTTTCCTGATTATGACGGGAATAGCAGTTCAACTGATCACACATAATTGGAAGAACCATGACAGGATTAATTACACTTTTTGGTGGGCAAATGTGTGTACCACATATAATTATGAAAAAATGATGGTGGTACGTCTGGGAACCAGTAAGTCCTTTAATGAGATATGGAGTCCATTGACTACTTTTGTTACATTAAAGTAAGGATCGTGTTTATTTCTTTTTCTTTAGATTTCCTTACACATCCAAGGTAGGTGGGTGGGGGGAGGGAAATGTAATTTGAGGACTTAAATTATTTATTAATAATATTGTAATCATATCATATGTATTATTGTATTAATAATTAAGATGAGGATGGGAGAAAATGTTTGTTTAAGGTATTAATTGTATAGTTAATAGTGCGTTTTATGCAGTATTTATGATTAATCAATTGTATTTGCACTATCAAAGTTTGAAAATCAATAAAGATTCTAATTTTTTTTAAAAAGTCAACCCCGGTACCTTAACCTGCACCAAAACAGCCTTGTCCTGTTTCTTACTAAAAAAAAATATAAAAAAGCACAAAAAAATCCTTCTCTTTCCTCTGTTAAATCTTATTTCCTCTTCCTGCAGTTTTGTTTAAAATACTGTGTTTTAGGTGGTATAGAGCTGATATTTCTGGTGCCTGTGGCTCAGGGTGACTAAAGTAGGGAAAATCCTGTTATAAATCCTGTGTTTTAGGGTAGCACTGATAGAACCTGCAGTTTTGTTTAAAATACTGAGTTTTAGGTGGTATAGAGCCTATATTTCTGGTGCCTGTGGCTCAGGGTGACTAAAGTAGGGAAAATCTGTTATAAATCCTGTGTTTTAGGGTAGCACTGATAGAACCTGCATTTTTGTTTAAAATACTGTGTTTTAGGTGGTATAGAGCCTATATTTCTGTCTTACCAGTATTCAGCCATTGTTTTCTGCTGATTAGGTGGAGAAGGGAGGGGTTCTGTTTTACTTCTAAGGTTAATTGCATTATCTTTGGGACATTGCTGAAACAAGGCTGCCCTGTGAACTTCTAAAAGCTAAGTTACTCACCATTTCATATTCTGCTCTTTTCACTGGTTTTCAGCATTATATCTGCTTAATTTCTCTTCTCCTCCCTGTTTCTTACTAAAAAAAAATATAAAAAAGCACAAAAAAATCCTTCTCTTTCCTCTGTTAAATCTTATTTCTTCTTCCTGCAGTTTTGTTTAAAATACTGTGTTTTAGGTGGTATAGAGCCTATATTTCTGCCTTACTAGTAGTCTTACTTATAGTCCCACCAACCCCAGGGACCACTATTCATATATAGAGACCCATATAATCAGGACTTCACAACCAATCAAGATGACCTTTATTCTATGCAATCACTGTGGTGCTTTAATTCCAAGACATACTATATGGAGGCTTAAGGCTTGCCCCATCTGTCTTCAACTTGCCAGTATTAAGGAGGAGCTCTGCAAACTTAAACAGGAATTGAATACAATTAAAGCAGCTTCCATCACTCCACAAAATCATACCAACTTACCACCTCTACCTCAAAGAATAAAACAGCCCAGGAATAAATGGGTTACAGTAGGCTCAGGAAGACTGCGACATGTAACACAGAAACATCCACCTTCACTAATATTACCTCTACAGAATTCCTTCGCTCCACTAGTGCACTGCGATACTCAGGAAAACAGAAGGGAGGTGGGACTGGAACCAATGAAGGAAACTCAAGAGAACAAGAGCACCCTAAGTACAAATAAAAAAGCCAAAACCAGAAAACTATTACTGTTGGGGGATTCCATCATCAGAGGCATTAACCTTGGAACACAGGGCGAGGAGTCCAAAATAGTGAAATGTCTTCCAGGATCCTCAGCTACCAGGAGTTCCAGGCAAATACTGACTATAATTAAGGAAGAAACTAAGGATTTTAACACTGATGTTGTTATCCATCTGGGAACAAATGACCTGGCCAACAACTCCACACTTGCAGCACAGAAAGCTTTTCGGGAGCTTGGTGAGGGCGTGAAACCTTTTGTAAAGACTTTAGCTTTTTCTGAAATACTGCCTGCATATGGAAAAGGAGAGCAAAGAATGAAAAACACAGAGGACTTTAATAGATGGCTCAGAGCCTGGTGTCATCAAGAAGGCTTCAGGTACATAGGAGGATGGGGAAATACATGGAAGGACAAGAAGCTATATTGCACTGATGGGCTACATATTACTACAGCAGGAAAAAGAAACCTTGCAGAGAAATTTAGACAATATTTTTCCAGGCATTTAAACTAGAAGGTGGGGGTGGTGTATGTACGAAGGACAATTATAGAGACCACCCCCAGCAAAAGAAAAGATGTGATAGTAGTAAAGGCTGCAACATAAGCAATATCAGCAACTCATTTCTTAGTATTGCAACGGAAAGTGAAACGACACAAAAATCCATACGAAAAAGGAGATTATCGCTGAAAAATAGCTGGAAAGCGATGACCACAAATGCTCGCAGTCTAAGCAACAAAGTTCATGATCTGCAAGCCCTGATATTAGAGGCAGATCTAGATATTGTTGCTATCACAGAGACATGGTTCAGTGAATCACATGGATGGGATGCAAACATACCGGGATATAATCTTTTTAGGAAGGACAGAGATGGTCATAAAGGTGGAGGAGTAGCTCTCTATGTAAAGATCAATATCCAAGCGACCGAAATGCAAGGGACCTGGGGAGAGGAAGAAGCGATATGGATTGCTCTGAAAAGAGAAGATGGAACTTCTATCTACGTGGGTGTAGTCTATAGACCTCCGACTCAATCGCAGCAAATTGATAAGGATCTGATTGTGGATATCCAAAAGTTTGGAAGGAAAGAGGAGGTTCTGCTGTTGGGAGATTTCAACCTGCCGGATGCGGACTGGAATGTTCCGTCTGCGGAATCGGAAAGAAGTAGGGAGATTGTGGATGCCTTTCAAGAGGCTCTGCTCAGACAAATGGTGACAGAACCCACAAGGGAAAAAGCGATATTGGATCTGGTCCTCACAAATGGAGAGAGTATCTCTAATGTTCGAGTGGGTGCTCACCTGGGTAGTAGCGATCATCAAACGGTTTGGTTTGATATAACGGCTAAAGTGGAGAGCGGCCGCACGATACTTAAAGTCCTAGATTTCAAACGTACGGACTTTAATGCAATGGGAAAGTACCTGAAGAAAGAGCTGTTAGGATGGGAGGACATAAGAGAAGTGGAAAGACAGTGGTCTAAGCTGAAAGGAGTGATAAAAATGGCTACGGACCTTTATGTGAAGAAAATCAATAAAAACAAAAGAAAAAGGAAGCCGATATGGTTCTCCAACCTAGTGGCTGAGAAAATAAAGGCGAAAGAGTTGGCGTTCATGAAATATAAAAAAACCCAAGAAGAGGAGAGCAGAAAAGACTACAGGGTGAAACTGAAAGAAGCCAAGAGAGAGATACGTTTGGCGAAGGCACAGGCGGAAGAACAAATGGCTAAAAATGTAAAAAAGGGAGATAAAAATTTTTTCAGATATATTAGTGAAAGGAGGAAGATAAAAAATGGAATTGCTAGGCTAAAAGATGCTGGGAACAAATATGTGGAGAGTGATGAGGAGAAAGCAAATGTGCTAAACAAATACTTCTGTTCTGTGTTCACAGAAGAAAATCCTGGAGAAGGACCGAGATTGTCCGGCAAAGTTACACGAGAAAATGGAGTAGATTCTGCGCCGTTCACGGAGGAGGGTGTTTATGAGCAACTTGAAAAACTGAAGGTGGACAAAGCGATGGGACCAGACGGGATCCATCCCAGGATACTAAGGGAACTCAGAGAGGTTCTGGCGAGTCCTATTAAAGACTTGTTCAACAAATCTCTGGAGACGGGAGTGATTCCTGGGGATTGGAGGAGAGCGGATGTGGTCCCTATTCATAAAAGTGGTCACAGGGATGAAGCAGGAAACTATAGGCCGGTGAGCCTCACTTCAGTTGTTGGAAAAATAATGGAAGTGTTGCTGAAAGAAAGGATAGTGTATTTCCTTGAATCTAATGGGTTACAGGATCCGAGGCAACATGGCTTTACAAAAGGTAAATCGTGCCAAACGAACCTGATTGAATTTTTTGATTGGGTGACCAGAGAGCTGGATCGAGGACATATGCTAGATGTAATTTATTTGGATTTCAGCAAAGCCTTTGATACAGTTCCTCATAGGAGGCTGTTGAACAAACTTGAAGGGCTGAAGTTAGGACCCAAAGTGGTGAACTGGGTCAGAAACTGGCTGTCGGACAGACGCCAGAATGTGGTGGTTAATGGAAGTCGCTCGAAGGAAGGAAAGGTGACTAGTGGAGTCCCTCAGGGTTCGGTGCTGGGGCCAATCCTGTTCAATATGTATGTAAGTGACATTGCTGAAGGGTTAGAAGGAAAAGTGTGCCTTTTTGCAGATGATACCAAGATTTGTAACAGAGTAGACACCGAAGAGGGAGTGGAAAATATGAAAAAGGATCTGCAAAAGTTAGAGGAATGGTCTAATGCCTGGCAACTAAAATTCAATGCAAAGAAATGCAGAGTAATGCATTTGGGGATTAATAATAGGAAGGAACCGTATATGCTGGGAGGAGAGAAGCTGATATGCACGGACGGGGAGAGGGACCTTGGGGTGATAGTGTCCGAAGATCTAAAGGCGAAAAAACAGTGTGACAAGGCAGTGGCTGCTGCCAGAAGGATTCTGGGCTGTATAAAGAGAGGCGTAGTCAGTAGAAGAAAGAAGGTGTTGATGCCCCTGTACAGGTCATTGGTGAGGCCCCACTTGGAGTATTGTGTTCAGTTTTGGAGACCGTATCTGGCGAAAGACGTAAGAAGACTTGAGGCGGTCCAGAGGAGGGCGACGAAAATGATAGGAGGCTTGCACCAGAAGACATATGAGGAGAGACTGGAAGCCCTGAATATGTATACCCTAGAGGAAAGGAGAGACAGGGGAGATATGATTCAGACGTTCAAATACTTAAAGGGTATTAACGTAGAACAAAATCTTTTCCAGAGAAAGGAAAATGGTAAAACCAGAGGACATAATTTGAGGTTGAGGGGTGGTAGATTCAGGGGCAATGTTAGGAAATTCTACTTTACGGAGAGGGTGGTGGATGCCTGGAATGCGCTCCCGAGAGAGGTGGTGGAGAGTAAAACTGTGACTGAGTTCAAAGAAGCGTGGGATGAACACAGAAGATTTAGAATCAGAAAATAATATTAAAGATTGAACTAGGCCAGTTACTGGGCAGACTTGTACGGTCTGTGTCTGTGTAATGGCCGTTTGGAGGAGGATGGGCAGGGGAGGGCTTCAATGGCTGGGAGGGTGTAGATGGGCTGGAGTAAGTCTTAACAGAGAGTTCGGCAGTTGGAACCCAAGCACAGTACCGGGTAAAGCTTTGGATTCTCGCCCAGAAATAGCTAAGAAGGAAAAAAAAAAAAAAAAAAAAATTTTTAAATTGAATCAGGTTGGGCAGACTGGATGGACCATTCGGGTCTTTATCTGCCGTCATCTACTATGTTACTATATGTTAAAATGTACCTATATAAGGGTCCTTCTGAATCTGAGTGTCTCAGCTTAGAAATCCCTTTTTTACCAGTACGGCCATCCCCCTTTCTTGTGAAGGTTGGAAGAGTAAAAACCTGCTTCACACAGGAACTAGCAAGTTTAGAGTGCTCCAAACCTGTGAGCTTGGTCTCCTGTAAGCAGGCTATATCTACTGCATGGGCCATTTGGCCTTTATCTGCCATCATGTTTCTATGCATGACGCCTTAATTGCATAAGGAGTTTAATACGCTTAACGGGAGAAGTAATCCCAGAGACATTCCAAGTGACCAATTTCAACTTAGCCATAGGGTAGTAAAAAAGAGGAAGCAGCACTGAAGCATTTCACCCAATCCAGAGACCTCCTCATATGCCCAGCCACCACCCAAGAAGGAAATACAAATCCACAGTAGCACCCAAAACATTGCGACTAACCCATTATACAGCAAAAAGAAATAATTTTTGACAATTCAAAGCCATAGCAGGCATGTCCCAATAGCACAAAAGATGCCCCATCCCACCATCAATCCTCCCACCCCTCCAGCAACACCACCCAACCAACAGGGAACTCCACAGGAAGGGAACCTAACACCCAAGAACAAGAAAACTCCCATCCTCCCCCATCCATACTATAAGGAGAAAATACAATTCCCCACTCACCCTATCCCTCCCCTGCCCAACCTTCCAAGAAACGCAACCTAAAATAAGAAATCAAAAGCCACAGAATACAAAAAAACACCAACCTCCCCATAGCCCTCTCTCGAAACCCCAACTCAACATCCAGCTAGGCATTGCTAACTCCTGACCAGCAGGAACAAGCATGCCTGGAGTCATGACAGAATGTGACCTGTCCCTAGGCCCCAACCATCCAAGATAAAACAGGCACATCCACCCCAACACACACAATCTATCCCCTGCAAACACTCAAACCACAAACATCCCAGCATAAACTCCATTCCTGTCCCACAAGGAGCTAAATCCCAGAAAACAATAATCAACATGGAATAGGTATGGGGACATAAAAGCTAGTGGAAAGGAACAGGAAAAAGTAGAGAGGCAGAGGAGGCACTCATACACACCTTCCCAGATCACCAAAAGATATAACCCCTATTAAGGCTGCCCTGGGGAGTAATTGCAACCCCCTTCCCAAGATCTCACCCCAGTCATACCATCCCGACTCACACTGTCAGCACAGTCCATTACAACACCAGGCCCATCAAGCAAACCGCACCCTACCATACACTCCCTTACCCCAGACAACAAGCAATCCAAAAGCATGATAGAAGGAAAAGAACAAAGAAGCCACTCAAATCCCCAATTCACACACCAATCACAAACCCATGCCCAACTCCATACATACACACACTCACACCATACAATCTCCTGATACCCACAAGAAAAGCCAGACAAAGATATCAACACAGTATGCTAAATAAAGCACAGAATGGGGCACTCAAAAGCCCCAAAGGTCAATATAGAGAGCCCAACAGAACCAGTCAGTCCGTCAAAGTGTACACCTCAACATCGGAGGACAGCTGCAGCAACTGAATCAAAGGCATGCCAGCTAGTAGCAGTGAAGATCCGCAGTAGAGCCAGATACTCCAAGGTGAAACGCATTTTCTTTTGAGACAAGGTCGTGCAGATGGGTGAAAATTTGTGCCTTTTTCCATCAAAGTTGCAGAGTAGTCTTGGAAAAGTTGAACACGGTGTCCATCATAGTTCGAGTCTCATTGAAGCTGATATTTCTGCATCAATGCCGCCTTGCAAGCATAATTGTGCACTTTCACTATCACCACGCGGGGCCGTTGATGATCATCCATTTTGCACCCGAGGCAGTGCGCCTGTTCCAGGTGAATAGGGCCCATACCAGTGGGAAATGGCAGATCTGCATGCAGCTATTGCTCAAACGTTGACAGAAGACGGGCATCAGAGATGGACTCCAGCAGCCCCATAAAACGTACATTGTTCCTGCGGGAGCGATTCTCTAAATCTTCAATTTTATCAGCTTGTAGGTGAAGTTGCTCCCGTAGGAAATCCAGGCCTTCCATGTTCAACATTGCTGAGTCCTCCTCCAGCTCTCCGGTGCGCTAGGAGATCTCAGAGAGAAGCGCTTCTATACCATAAAGTTGCCCGGAGGTTCCAATGCCTGCACAACAGCTGCAATAATCTCTTGAGCAGAACCCAGTAAGAGAAAAGAAGGCGAATCCCCTATGGGGCCCACTACTATTGCTTGCCTGCTGGTGCAATATTTTTGCAGTTTTTGTCTTTGCTGAGCTGTTTGGAACTCATTGGGGACTCTGCTCGGATCAAACATCTGTCCATATAAAAGAAAATATATATTTTTTTCAAGGTCCTGGGGGTACAAGAAAAGAGTTGATGGGGACGGATGAGGCCAGGGGATCAGGAGATCACCACATCATGTGACTCCATATTTATGTTATTTATTTATTCACTTATTTACTTACAACCTAATTCATAATCTTAAAACAAACTATGAGACAAAATAAAACCTACATAAAAATCCAATAAGGATATTTATTCCATAAAAAGCCTACTTTAAAAATGTGCCTTCAAATATTTTCTAAATATTTCAGCATCTTGAGAAAGCCTCAAAATGGGTGCCAACTTATTCCAGACAGTGAACCTGCAGTACAAAAAAGTTGCTTCCCTAGTATCTACTTAATATATCCTATTCAAAGAAGGTAGAGTACGTAGTTTCTCTCCATCTGACCTCAAAGGCCTCTAGAGCTTGGCATAAATAACAAGTCAAATTCTCATTTAAAAAAACTCCATGAATCTGCACTAAGAGAACAGGCAGGCAGGCCTTAAAGGGGGGGAACAGGCCTTCAAGGGGGACAGGCTGGCAGGCCTTCAAGGGGGGGACAGGCCTTCAAGGGGGGGACAGGCCTTCAAGGGGAACAGGCAGGCAGGTCTTCGGGGGGGGTGCAGGCCTTCTGGGGGTCAGGCCTTCGGAGGGGACAGACCTTTGGGGGGGACAGGCCTTCAAGGGGGACAGGCAGGCAGGCCTTCGGGGGGGACAGGCCTTCAGGGGGGGTGCAGGCCTTTGGTGGGGGACAGGCCTTCGGGGGAGAACAGGCCTTCAAAGGGGACAGGCCTTCAAGGGGAACAGGCAGGCAGGCCTTCAAGGGATGGACAGGCCTTCGGGGGGTGCAGGCCTTTGGAGGGGACAGACTTTGGAGGGGACAGGCCTTCAAGGGGGGGTGCAGGCCTTCGGGGGGGGTCAGGCCTTCGGAGGGGACAAACCTTTGGGGGGAGGACAGGCCTTCAAGGGGGACAGGTAGGCAAGCCTTCTGGGGGACAGGCCTTCGGGGGGATGCAGGCCTTTGGTGGGAAACAGGCCTTCGGGGAAGAACAGGCCTTCAAGGGGGACAGGCCTTCAAGGGGGGGACAGGCCTTTAAGGAGAACAGGCAGGCAGGCCTTAAAGGGGGGGAACAGGCCTTCAAGGGGGACAGGCTGGCAGGCCTTCAAGGGGGGGGACAGGCCTTCAAGGGGGGGACAGGCCTTCAAGGGGAACAGGCAGGCAGGTCTTCCGGGGGGTGCAGGCCTTCGGGGGGGTCAGGCCTTCGGAGGGGACAGACCTTTGGGGGGGGACAGGCCTTCAAGGGGGACAGGCAGGCAGGCCTTCGGGGGGGACAGGCCTTCGGGGGGGTGCAGGCCTTTGGTGGGGGACAGGCCTTCGGGGGAGAACAGGCCTTCAAAGGGGACTGGCCTTCAAGGGGGGGACAGGCCTTTAAGGAGAACAGGCAGGCAGGCCTTAAAGGGGGGGGGGACAGGCCTTCAAGGGGGACAGGCTGGCAGTCCTTCAAGGGGGGGACAGGCCTTCAAGGGGGGGACAGGCCTTCAAGGGGAACAGGCAGGCAGGCCTTCGGGGGGGGCAGGAAGGCAGGACTTCAAGGGGGGGACAGGCAGGCAGGCCTTCAAGGGGGAGACAGGCCTTCAAGGGGAACAGGCAGGCAGGCTTTCAAGGGGGGGACAGGCCTTCAAGGGGGGGTGCAGGCCTTCGGGGGGGTCAGGCGTTTGGGGGGTTGCAGGCCTTCGGATGGGACAGACCTTTGGGGGAGTACAGGCCTTCAAGTGGGACAGGCAGGCCGGCCTTCGGGGGGCCTTCGGGGTGGTGCAGGCCTTTGGGGGGACAGGCCTTCGGGGGAGGACAGGCCTTCAAAAGGGACAGGCCTTTAAGGAGAACAGGCAGGCAGGCCTTAAAGGGGGGGACAGGCCTTCAAGAGGAACAGGCAGGCCTTCGGTGGGGCAGGCCTTCGGGGGGGACAGGCAGGCAGGCCTTCAGTGGGGGGACAGGCCTTCAAGGGGGGGACAGGTCTTCAAGTGGAACAGGCAGGCAGGCCTTCAAGGGGGGGACAGGCCTTCGGGTGGTGCAGGCCTTCAAGGGGGGGACAGGCCTTCAGGGGTGGGATGCAGACCTTTAAGGGGGGGACAAGCCTTCAGGGGAGGGGGGGCCCTGGTATAGAAGTACATGGAGGGAAGGGGGAGGGGTTCAAAGAAACGTGCATATGTCGGACTTTGGGTGGGAAGAAATAATGGGTCTGAAAATAGAGGAGAGGGAGAGAGATGATGGACCATGGGTTTTAGGGAGGGAAGGAACAGAAAGGGAGAGAAGTTGGACACAAGGGATGGTGTGGAGGGGGGATAGAGATACTGGTTAGGAGGGTAGTTGGGAAAAGAAAGGGAGAGATGGTGGACCCTGGGGTGGTGGGGAAGGAGGGAGAGCTGCTGGATGAAAGGATAGTTAAGAAAAGGTGGATCTGTGGACGGAGACAAAAAAAAGGAAAGATGCCAGACTTTCCCACAGCCGGGAGAGGAAACTTTCTTTCTGCCTTCTTCAGCGACGGGAGCCAGCCCATGCCGCCAAAGCCACAGAGGAGACCATCGGCCCTGCCTGCAGGGTCAAACTAGCCTCTCTCCGCCTCCCTCCCACAGCCGGGAGAGGAAACTTTTTTTTTCTGCCTTCTTCAGCGACGGGAGCCAGCCCACGCCGCCAAAGCCACAGAGGAGACCATTGGCCCTGCCTGCAGGGTCAAACGAGCCCCTCTCCGCCTCCCCCCCCCCACAGCCGGGAGAGGAAACTTTTTCTTTCTGCCTTCTTCAGCGACGGGAGCCAGCCCACGCCGCCAAAGCCACAGAGGAGACCATCGGCCCTGCCTGCAGGGTCAAACGAGCCCCTCTCCGCCTCCCCCCCCACAGCCGGGAGAGGAAACTTTTTTTTTTCTTCCTTCTTCAGCGACGGGAGCCAGCCCATGCCGCCAAAGCCACAGAGGGGACCATCGGCCCGAGTAGAGAGGAGCGTGGGAGCACTGCTCTGCCCCTCTCCTGAGCCAGCAGGAGACCTTAAGCTTGAATTTAAAAAACCCCAAAAAAACCCACCAACTGCGCGCCAACGAAGGTGCGCCTTTGTCGTGTACCTTCGTGAAGCCGTCCGACTGCCACAGATAGGATTTCTCCAAACCCATCGAATCTCCCCTGAATCCCAAACAGTTTAAAGAATCATCTGTAACTGTCAGACCTAGGTACACTGTAACTGTATGTATAACTGTTAGTCGCATGTGGAACTGTTAGACGCATATGCAATTAGTTAATCACATGTGCTAATAGCATGTGTTAATAGCTCTAATTAGTCGCATGGGTCAGTTGCATGAGTTAGTTGTATAAGTTAGTCACATGAGGAACTGTTAGACGCTTATGCAATTAGTTAATCGCATGTGCTAATAGCATGTGTTAATAGCTTTAATTAGTCGCATAGGTCAGATGCATGAGTTAGTTGTATAAGTTAGTTGCATGAGTAACTATCAAATGTATGTGCAATTACTAGCTGCTTGTACCGTCCTGGACCTCTTAAGAACTACATCCACCCGGATCATCCTGCTAGGACTTCTCGAGACCTACATCCTCCCGAGTCATTTTAAAGAACCATTTCAACCCGCCTAACAGCCACCCAATCTAAATCAAAATCCTAGGGTCATCCTAACAAACCATTTCACTCCCCTAACTACCTTACAAACCATTAAGCAAGAATTCTAGGGAAACTAATTCTCCCTCTGCATCAGGAAGAATCACTCTACCCCACAACCATGAACCTCCTACTGATCTTACTGATCTATCTGATAAGCGGCAGCATCAAAGACATTAACTCTCTTTTCCTCAATCCATCCACTACCCAGATCTATCCATCATGCAAATCACCAACCCACAGGAAGTCACAATAAATCACATTAATGTTATCTCAAATAAAAAAAGACATCAACATACCCTTAAAAAAAGAACAAGGGAACTAAAAGCCATCAGAACTACCACCTCTACAAAAATTGCTGCATCCACTATTCCCTGTGCATATCTTAATACCAGATCTGTTAGAAATAAGGCATTCCTAATTAACGACTGGATCATCAGCAAGCAATTAGCCTGCCTTTTTTTAACCGAAACTTGGTTACTGTCTGAAGATAATCCAATAATAATTGATCTTCTACCAGACAATTTCAAAATCTAACGTTAAACCACACAGTCAAAAAAGGAGGAGGACTAGCAATTCTTCTTAAAGAAGGATTCGAGTTCGAACTTCTGGAATCCAAAATGACCGACCACATAGAAATCCTAACCTGTAAAATCAATAACTCCCAACTAGAAGAATCCTTATCCTGCATACTATTCTATGTCCCGCCAAAAAGCTGGCCCAAAGCCAAAGAAGACTTCTGCGAATTCGTCCTACACAATTCAATTGGCCCTAACTACAACATCATCGCAGGGGACATAAACATACACCTAGATGAAGAGAACAATACAGACACAAAAGAGCTTAAAAACTTTCTATCTCTACTCAACTACAACCTCCCCATACCCACACAAACTCACGAAAAAGGCCATCATTTAGATTTGGTTGCCATGTCCACAAAGGAAATACTTGACCCAACCATCTCTCTGCCTGAAGGTACTTGGTGTCACGACATCTGGTCCGACCACTTCACTTATTATTTTAAATTAATCTGGTCGCACCGAAAATCCAAAACACGTCCGATGATGAAAAAAGAACATCATACAAGAGGTTATATTAATCCAGAAGAATACTGGTCACAATACGAACTGCAGATGGAGATAGAGGAAGGAGCAGATTTCTGGGACCACTGGACGACAACCAGCACATCCATTTTAGATAAAATTGCCCCTATACATAAATGCAAAAACAATGCAAACAAATATAACAAATGGTTCGACACCGAACTACTAAATACGAAACAACTAGCTAGGCGACTAGAAAGAATTTGGAAAAAAACAGGAGAACTGGCAGACCGCAACAAATGGAGAACCAACATAAAAACCTACAAACAACTGATAAAAGACAAACGTAAAGCGTTCTACTCCACCAATATCAACCTATCTTGCACTGGTTCACAAGGAATCAACACAAAAGAGTGTTCAACCTTATCACAAATCTATTTGATACCACCCGCTACACCATACCTGTGCACAACACAAAACCACCCTCTGCGAAAGACCTAGCGCTACATTTTGATTCTAAAATTAAAAACCTAAGAAATAACTGTGTAAGAAATAACTGCGTAACAAACACCCCTAGTGTTTACCAAATAGCTAACTTACAAGACAATGAAATACCAACAGACATGATCTGGAGTTCCTTTCATGACTTAGAATGGAATAACTACACCAAACTATACAACAAATACTCTAAATCTAACTGCGTCCTGGACACCTGCCCCCCAGAGATTATGAAAGCGGCGTCATTAAAATTTAAACTATCACTGCTACACTACCTAGCCCACACCTAAAAAATGGGAATTTCCTCACTAACAATGGTCACATAATAATAACCCCAATCCCAAAAAAACGAAAAGAATCCTCAGCTCTAATAACCAACTACAGACCTATAGCATCTATCCCATTTATTGTAAAAATCATGGAGGGATTGGTTCACACCCAATTGATGGAATATCTTAATCAATTCTCCGTCCTGCATGAAACTCAATCCGGCTTTAGACCTTTATTCAGTACAGAGACAGTTATTGCCACTATCTTAGACTATTTGCGTCTATTATTTAGCAAGGGCCACAATGCCTTGATCATGCAATTTGAAATGAGCTCTGCATTTGATCTGGTAGACCACGGGAAAATGCTACAATGCCTAGATACCATCGGAATCAGGGATAAGGTGTTGAACTGGTTCCGCGGCTTCCTTACATCCCGTACCTACCAGGTACGCTTCAACCATGATCACTCTGATACCTGGAGCAACTCATCCGGGATGCCACAAGGGTCACCGCTTTCCCCATTGCTTTTCAATGTCTACATGTCCTCATTGGGCGTGCAACTAACCCATCTGGGGATAAAGTTGTTCAGTTACGCAGATGATTTTAGGATCGTCATCCCATTCACCAACTCTATCTCGGATACCATTCCCAAGGCATCCGATGCCATAAATGAGATGGAGCAATGGATGACAGATTTCAACCTCAAACTTAATCCAGAAAAAACAAAATTCTTTATTGCCTCTCCTCACTCGCTTGACAATAAAACCTCACTATGCATCAGCGAACTCAATTACCCTATTCAGCCCACCTTAAAAATACTAGGGGTAACCCTGGATCAATGCCTAACCATGAAAGACCAGGTGGACTCTGTAATCAAAAAGGGTTTTTTCACTCTCTGGAAACTCAGATCCATTAAATCTTATTTCGATACGTCAACATTCAGAATCCTAGTGCAATCCCTTGTCCTAAGTCAACTTGACTACTGCAACATAGCCTATTTAGCAATCTCCCAAAAGAATATACAACGTCTTCAAATGATGCAAAATGCTGCAGTTAGACTTATCTTCAGGCTGAAAAAATTCGATCACGTGACACATTCTTACCGACAATTGCACTGGCTGCCTACGGAAGCACGTGTAAAGTTTAAATTCGCCTGCCTCTGCTTCAAAGTACTATATGGACTAGCCCCCAAATACATAACTGACCTTTTCTCCTTTTCCACCAACAAACATAAGAGAAGCACAGATTCAAACTTCGTTTCCCCTCCAATTAAAGGCTGCAAACTGAAAAAACACCATAATCACATTCTCTCACACCAAGCAGCCTTATGGGGTAAAGACCTAGATTAACTGCTTTCGCCCACTACCTACGAGGAATTTAGGAAGCGCCTAAAAACACACCTGTTCCTGAAATACCTAAACAACTGACCTGCTCTTCCCTCTCTCCTCAATAACGGTCCTCCCGACTTCTCACCCTTTTCCTCTCTCCCCTCTTAAGTCCGCATAGAACTCTTGGTTCTGTGATATATACAAATTATTATTACTATCATATCATAATTTTCGCTGTACTTTCAGAATTGCACATAGAACTCTTGGTTCTGTGACATATATAAATTGTTATTATCGTAATTTTCGCTCTACTTTTTGAATTGCATGGCCTTCTCCTAACAGGCCCACTTGGAAATTTCCAATCTGTATACCTTATACTCTCGCTCAGCAAATTGTATATCTATAATTCTGCTTCCTAAATGTTTCTGCACTCTGTATTTCCTCTGACTATCTGTCAGAGCTACATCACCCCTCACTTGACAGCTACATCTGTCAAGCTACATCACCCCTCACTTTACCCTAAACCACAACTATAAGACCTCCCGCAAAATCCAATTCTTTGCCTACCCCTCCCTAAAACTATGCCACTCAAAAAAATTTCTTGACAAAACCTATGCCTTCCAAGCTGCCAAACTAAACCCTTGGCTGGCCCAAATGGTCCTCAAAGCCCACAACTACCTCGACTTCAGAAAAACACTTAAAACCCACCTATTCCGAGAGCAAGACCCTTAAAGTCCCTAATGCCCCTTCCTTCAAACCTCCTCCTCCCTCCTACCAAAACTTCTCCCCCCCGTCTCCCTCCTCTCCCCCCTTCTTCCTCCTTGTAGTTCGTAATTCTATGATCAATTTGGAATGTAACCACTTGTAACTACTTTCTCCTTGCTATTCGCAACTCTATGATCAATTTGGTATGTACCCATTTGTAACTTCTTTCTCCTTGCTGTCCGCAACTCTATGATCAATTTGGCATGTAACTTCTTGTAATTTGTTCTAACCAATGTGAACCGCCTAGAACTCTTCTGGGTATGGCGGTATACAAAAATTAAGTTATTATTATTATTATTATTATTATAACTCACTGAATGTCCAGCTCTCTTGATTGTAAACCGCCTAGAAGTCACAAGATTGTGGCGGTATAGAAGAATAAAGTTATTATTATTATTATTATTATTAATTGAATCAAAAAATTTTTTCCTGAATCTGGCAGCACTAGTTTGCGCTGATGTCTTAGACTTTAAGACCTGGGATTGGGGAGAGATGGCATCCTCAGTACTTTATAATTCAAGTGAAACGAGGATTTAGTCAGACTTTTGAAGGGTCTGCAGAAGAAAAATATTGTGTAGGCCGGGGACATGAGACAGCAGGAAATGGGAACTTTTCTTCCTTCTATTTTTGTGAATGGAAAGGCTGAGGATGTCCGAGAGTTCAGTTAAAGAATGTGCTTTATAAGAAAATATAATAATGTGTTTTATAAAGTTTATAGCATTGCTGGCCTACCCAGTGAGGTGTTCCTAGTGGTGGTGGTGGCAGCGTGTCAATGTGTTGAGAGAAAGAGGTGGTCTGGGAAATTCTGCTGAGCAAACTCCTGGCCCATTTCCATCCCCCAGTTAGTCCACTCCACTCAACTGGTTCACACACTGAGTGGGTCTTTGGGTGTTGTTCCTGGGTAGTTGTTTTGGGATCTCTTCCAGTGGTTTGACAGTATCTCCTTCTGGTCCAAGGAAGGAAACTTTGTTAACCTTAGCATTGACCTACAGGATATGTTTGTAACAGTGCTGCTTGTGTGGCATTAGGCTATGTAGTGATCAAAAGAAAAAACCAAACCTTTGCACATTTTTGCACTATATGGTGGGTGTATGAGGAGATTCACATTTCTTGCACAGCTAAGTCCGTGTGAAGTTATCTTGTGCTGTATTTGACATCTAGCAAGGCCTCTGGAAGGAAAGATCTAAACTTAAAAATGAAGTGGCCAGAAGTTATGGTAAAAGCAGATAGTGTAGCTGGTTTTAAGAAAGATTTGGACAAATTCCTGGAGGAAAAGTCCATAATCTGTTATTAAGACATGGGGGAAGTGTCTGCTTGCCCTGGATCGGTAGCATGGAATGTTGCTACTCTTTGGGTTTTGACCAGGTATTAGTGTCCTAGATTGGCTACCATGAGAATGGGCTACTGGGCATGATGGACCATTGGTCTGACCCAGTTAGGCTATTCTTATGTTATGTTCTCATCTGTAGGGGCCTTTGTTTTCACTTCTTATTTTAATGTATTTTTTTTCTGGGAACTTATCAGTGTTTTTTATAATGGGAACAAAAATGGAAGAAAATTAATGTGTGTGGAATGGGGGAGAGTACCGTAACTAATTCCTTCAGCTAAATAATTCAATCCACCTCACCAGACATAGGAGAACTCACGCACCATTCACACACCCTCCAACCAAAAACATCAAAAGAAAAAAACTGTTTGACAACCTCCTAGCCATTTGAGCTGCAACACTCAACCCCCCCCCCCCCAACTCTACAGCCTTTTGATTTCGACCACAGACTACAAAACCTTCAAAAAAGAAATAAAAACCCTTCTATTCAAAAAACACATAAAACCAAACTAACACAATCAGAACTGTCCCAAGCATTGCCTGCAACTACTCCATATGTATTTCTGATGTCATGACAATTCAGACATAATTTATGTTATGTTATGTTTGGAATAATGGTTACATATATGAGGTTCAATAAAAGAAAATTTTCACTGCCTGTTTCTATTCTGACCATTTATTCTGTTTCATGGTCATTAAAAAAATATTTTTTTACATGGTGGGGGTGTCAAAAAATGATGAGCCCCAGGTGCCACATACCCTAGGTACGCCACTGATTTTGAACACTATTTACTGTTGGGCTTTAACTCAGCATTTGATGCAAACTCAGATAGGATAATGAATAGGTATTATTTTCCCTGAGTTGTACAAATGAAAGAATGGGGAGGGGGGAGGGGGAAATGATTGTTAATGTAATAATTATATAGCGAATAATGTGTTTTTGTGCAGTTTTCCTGATATATCAATTGTATTACATTATTGAAGTTTGAAAATCACTAAAGATTTACAAAAAAAAAAAAAAAAGAAATCTAAAATAATGACATGTCCAACTTTTTCAATAACCTCAACAGGCATCACACTTTGTGAGGGCAGGGGATGGGGGATTGACAGATTTTTGATAGCTTGTTAAAAAAGTATTAAACTAGTACTTTCATTTATTAAGTTTTGTTCCATTCTAGGGTTACCATATTTGTGAAGACAAAAATAAGGATACATGACCCCCACCATTCTCTACCCACATTCCACCCACAGTCTTGCCCATACCTATTTCCTTGGTCCCCCTTTCCATCCTCTGTACCCTTTTAGTGCTTCTCTCTCTCTCTCTTCCATCCTCCAACCCTCCTCCTCCATGGATGCTTCTCTCTCTCCTTCCAACCAACTCTCCTGTGGGGCTTCTTTCTTTCTTTTTTTTCTTTCCAACCCCGCCCCCCCCCCCCACACACACACACACAAAAAAAATGGGTGCCCCTCTCTCTCCTTTCAACCTCCTCTCCTGCTGTTTCTGTCTCTCCCCTCCCATCCAGAGCTACCCCACTCCATGTTCTTTTCTCCAACACTCTCCTTTCCATAATGCTTCTCCAGCCCTCCATCCATGCTGTTTGTCCAGCCCCCTCTCTCCCTCCCTCCATGCTATTTCTCCCTCCCTCCATTCAACCACGCTTTTTTTCCAGCCCCCTCCATGATATGTCACCAGCTCCCACCCTCCTCCTATCTAGCTCCCGACTCCCCTACTTATCTCCTCCCCTGGCCTGGTCACTGTAATATAATCTTTGAGCAGCTGGCAGGAGCAATAAGGTGAGCCTGCTGCCACCAGCCTGCCCCAGAAGCCGCCACTCTGCAGCGACTTCATGTTCCCATGTAGGCGGGACCTGCAGAGAGGTGGCTTCTGAGGTAAGCCAGCAGCAGCAGGCTCACCTCATTGCTACTGCTGTCTGCCCAAAGATTATATTACAGCAGCCAGGCCCAGAGAGGAGACCTAAACCCAAACAGACTTCCCCATTAAAAAAAACACCAAACATCCAGCACCTGAACAGTCCTCTAAAAAGAGGACCCTAATTATACTCTCAGAGATCTAGAGAGATCACAAGTTGATATATACATATTCACAATAAGAGTACTGCTTGTAAACATACTAGATTCTGTGGTCCAACTTAAGAATACTTTTATGTATTACTTTTACTTGAGTATTTTTTGGGGAAAATACACTCCACTTTTATTTCACTACTTTTGAAGCCAGTACTTTTACTTTTTATTTAAGTAATTTTAAAAAGTAATGACCCCCATCTCTGCCAGCTGACACCCATGGTCTGAATAACAGCCCCAGAATGTTCAGAATTTCAGAAAATCCAGTCTCCACAAATAGGATTATTATTTATTTTAGTATTTATTAGGATTACCATATTTGTGAAGACAAATAAAGAGGACATATGACCCTGCCCCTGGTCCCTCCCTTCCCCTAGGCATTTGCCAGCTGTGTGCAGTCAGGGCTATAGCAAGCTATAATTGTATCCCATGTGACTTGCCCCCATCCTTTCTTGTGCTTCACCCAAGATATTTCAGACTTTCAGATGTGAGTAGGACACCAGAAATAAAAGGGGAAAATAATCTACTGAAGGAAAATTGCAAGAAAAACTGAATAAAAAAGGTGTAGTCCTGGATAGATGCAGGAAATAAAAATACAGAATTCTTTTTTTTCTTTATCAATTTTCACAATTACACAATTTTCACAATTACAATTTCATAAAGAAAAGGAATACAAAGAATATTATTCACAATTACACAATATAAATTACACAATTTTCACAATTACAATTTCATAAAGAAAAGGAATACAAAGAATATTATTCATAACTCACCAACAAAGAAATCCTTTCAAGCCCACATTATGAGAAGAATTGCCTACAACTTACAAAATGTCTCAAGAAACCAATGGTCTAAACTGACCAACAAAATCTGGGTATTTTCAATCTTGACTCCTAATATTAATTAGAAACAGAAAATTACACCTTATTTTGTTCCTATAAACTTAGAAATTGCTGTAATTGAATAAGGTCCCACAATATAAGTTCCTTATCATGTAACTTTAATTATACATTTGCAAGGAAACTTCAAGAAGAAGGTCACGTCAAGGGCAGGGCAGGATTAATTATTCGAGGGCCCCTAGGCACACAAGTACACTGGGTCCTCCTGGGCCTGCCCCACCCATGCCCTGCCCACATCCGACCCCCATTTATCTGTTTTCTTATTTACTTCTTTATTTCCACTTATATTTCTTTTTTTAAAATTCAAAACAAACAAAGATTAGCATACCAGTGCACAGTTTATCTTCTATACAACTCCCAAACATCTCTGAACAAATCCCCCTTCCTCCCTTCCCACCTACTTTCCCAGGACATTAACTCTGAACCCTTCCAATACGTATATAAAAGCATTCAAATATATTGTATACTATCCGAAATATAAGTCTATATTAATAACCAAGTTTGCATCGCCTAACTGCCTCACTCTACATCAGGGGTATCAAACTCAATCACATAAGGGGCCGAAATCTGAAAAAAAGGCTAAGTCACGGGCCAAATTTTTAATTAAGATACTTTTATTACAGTATGCCAACCGATTTTGTGCACGCTAAATGTGCACCTTAATAAAAGGACTCCTAAGTGACTAAGGCTTAGTCTTAGCAGACATATAGGGTTACAATATCTCCAACCCCACGCCGGCTCTGTGGTGTAAACAAAATAAATATTGTAATCATAAAACAGAAAATAAAATTATTTTTTCTGCCTTTTGTTGGTCTCAGGCTCTGGTTGTCTTCTGATAACTCGCTTGCCAGGGTCTCCTGCCCATTTGTCATTTTCTTCTTTCTCCGTGCTAACCATCCAAGTTCCATCTCTGTCCTCCCCTTCCGTTTCCCTTCCCTCCCTTGGAGGTCTGGCATCTTTTCTTTTTTTTCATGTCCATATCTGCAGCTACAGCAATGGACCCCACCATCCCCAGATCCGCCATCTGTCCTCTTCTCAACTACCCTTTCATCCAACATCTCTCCCTCCTTTACCACCACTCCAAGGTCCATCATCTCTCCATTTCTCTTCCCAACTACCCTGTCCTATGCCACTTCCAGAAACTGTATGCCTCCCCCTTCCATCTTTCCCTTCACCCCCATTGGTCTGGCATCCATCTTCTTCCATTCCCTCCTCCAATGATCCAGCATCTCTCTCCTCTTCTTCCCTTCCCTCTCCCACACCCACATGGTCTGGCATTTCACTCTTTCCCCCACTTCCATCAGCATCTGCCCCCTTTCTTTCCTCTGACCTAAATCCATCTAGTATCCTTCCCCCTCGTTTTCCCCGCATATCAATTCTATCATCATTAGCCCCCTTTCTTTCCCTCTGACCTAAATCCATCCAGTATCCTTCCTCTTTGTTTTTCCCCTTTCCCTGCACACCAATTCCATCAACATTAGCCCCCTTTCTTTCCCTCCAGCCTAAATTCATCCAGTATCCTTCCCCCTTGTTTTCCCCCTTTCCCTGCACACCAGTTCCATCAGCATATGCCCCCTTTCTCTCCCTCCACCACTCTTTCCACACAGCAATGGCAACATACCCCCCCAGCAATGGCAATGCGCCCCCCCCCCCACGGCAACGGGTCCCCACCCAGCATTGACGATGACAACACCACCCCTACCCCTGGCATCGACGGATGGCAATAAAGCCAACCGCTGGCATCAACGGCAACGTGTCCAACGCAGCTCCAAGAAGATTCCGCGATGACTGCGTCTGCAGGTCTATCCCCCTCCGACATCACTTACTCCTTCCTGCAGATGCAGTCATCACAGGACCTTCTTGGAGCTGCATTGGCTGCATTGCCGTTGTTGCTGGCGGTTGGCTGCATTGCCATCCGTCGATGCCGGGGGGCCAGCGTTGTCGTCGGGTGGGGGCCCGTTGCCAAGCAGGGAGGGAAGAGGTGGGGGTCTGTTGTCTTCTGAAAAAAACATGGCATGGTAAGTTGTCCTTCAGCAGGCCCCCCTGACTATTTCGGACTCTAGGCACGTGCCTACTGGGCTTATTGGTTAATCCAGGCCTGGTCAAGGGCCACTATTTTAGATTTTAACATAAGAAATTCCTTCCTTCTCAATTGAGTGGCTCGAGCAACGTCTGGAAATATTAGAACCACATCACTACAAAACTTAGCCGCTGTATTCTTAAAATAAGTTTCCATTATTAGTATTTTAACAAACTCATTCATACAGGTCATCAAGAGGGTAGACCTAGACTGCATCACATCCTGACTGTCTTCTAAAAACCCAGTCAGGTCAAAATCAATTGGCGCCAATTGGTCTACCCCTTGTTCTGACCCCACCTTCTTTTTCTGTGGGATATAATAATAATTTGAAATTGGAAGAGTCTCCGAATTGGATAGTCCCAATATCTCATTAACAAAATTTCCGGAGATATCAAATGAGTCATTGGGAAATTAATCAGGCGGAGATTCTTAGATTGATAAAGATTTTCTATTAATTCTAATTTAAAATGAATAATACATAGTAACATAGTAACATAGTAGATGACGGCAGATAAAGACCCAGATAGTCCATCCAGTCTGCCAACCTGATTCAATTTAAATTTTTTTTTTAATGTTTTCTTCTTAGCTATTTCTGGGCAAGAATCCAAAGCTCTACCGAGTACTGTGCTTGGGTTCCAACTGCCGAAATCTCCGTTAAAACCTGCTCCATCCCATCTAAACCCTCCCAGCCATTGAAGCCCTCTTCAGTCTTTAATTGCTGAAGTCAAAACTAGCTGTAAAGTATAAATTTGTGTTTCTGTTTCAGATAGTCTTTTATCTAGTAGCACTAAATTAGTATCTACATTTTCCAGTCTCTGGACAACATCCTGAGAAAAACTAACTGACTGTTTTAACTGTTGATTTTAATAAACCTTCCACTCTTAAAATACTTAACCATACATCTTTTAAGGTAATATCTTGTGCAGTCCGAGGTACCTGGCCCTTCACTACTCTCCTCCAGGAAAACTATAGGTTTAGGTATAGAAGTAAATACCAATTTGGAAACAGAATTAGAAGCTTTAGCTACTCCAGAAGACTCAATAGGATCCACAAAGGTCTCACCTTTACTCGATAATGGTGGAGGTGGAAGAGTCCTATCGAGGGGGATTAAAGAAGCTCCAGATAGTGACTCAGGGTCCATATTGGTTACAGGTACAACATTTGATGGTCTAAGGCATTGTTTCTTAACTCGGTCCTGGAGTACCCCCTTGCCAGTCAGGTTTTCAGGATATTCACAATGACTAGGCAGAAACTTGATTTGCATACACTGCCTCCATTATATGCAAATTTATTTCCATGCATATTTATTGTGGATATCCTAGAAACCTGACTGGCAAATGAGTACTCCAGGGCCAAGTTGAGAAACACTGGTCTAAGGTGTAGGTCCAAAGGGCCTGGCATTGCAGGTGTCGAACTTTTGGGTTTAACTTTCCTCTTTCCCATTCTATCTTACCCACAAACCTTATAAGAATGCCGCATGTTGCGGCTCTTCATGACTCCTCGTGGCATCAAAGGGGCCTAATGTGCTCCTTAGGGCATGCCTCTTTGGTCACGCACTGCAGCTGCAGCATCCTTTTAAGTTGGAGGAGACAGACCCAGATGATATCACCGTCCATCTCCTCCAATACACCTGTCAGGCCAGCAAATAGCAGGAAAAAATGCAGAACTTGCACTGAAACAGTCTGGAGAAGGTCAAAGTCTTCTCTTTCATTTACCCACAGGTAGGCAAACTCATCCAGAGATTCTCAGCTATGGCGCCCTTTTGAGAAGGACCCAGATGATGTCATCGTCCATCTCCTCCAATGCCTGAGGAAAGTCCGGCACCAGTCAGGCCAGCAATCAGCAGGAAAAAAATGCAGAACTTGTGATGAAACAGCCCGGAGATGGTCAAAGTCTCTTCTTTCATTACCCACAGGTAGGCAAACTTTTCCGGAGATTCTCAGCTGTGGTGTCCTTTTGATTCAGAAGAGACTGACCCAAATGACATCACCATCCATCTCCTCCAATGCCTGAGGAAAGTCCGGCACCAGTCAGGCCAGCAAATAGCAGGGAAAAAACACAGAACTTTCACTGAAACAGTCTGGATATGGTCATAGTCTCCTCTTTCAATTAATTACTCACAGGTAGGCAAACTTAAAATACAGAATTCTATGAGCATCAGTGCATTTACCTCACCGCCCATAGTATAAACCTCTACCACAGCTTTGTAAAAGCCAGTCTAAGAGAGAGAAATGAAATGTGGTAAAGTGATCAATAGTGACGTGGAAGCCTAGAACATGAATGTGTGCATATCTATATAAAGAAATATAGAGGGGCATAATTGAAAGGAACGTCTAAGTCCATTTATGTCCATCTCGCAAGTCATCCAAAGTTAAAAAGAGCCTAAGACACATTTTCGAAAGAGACGTCCAACTTTTTTTTACTTTCGAAAATCGTCTAATTATACGTCCTGCCGATATGATCGTCCAAGCCGCTAAATCATCCATCTTTATACCACATTTCCGTCCAACTTTCCATCCAAGTCCAAAACACCTAGAACAAGCCCTGTTGGACGTGGGAGGGGTCTGCAAAGTGATGGACTGAACAACCAGACATGGTACCTAAATAGTGGGGTACCTTACAGGGCACTACTGTGAACTTCACAAAAAGGGTGCCATGGCTTCTCCTCCCTACAGCTCCCTTATAGGTGATGGTGAGCCCCCCAAACCACCTCCAGAATCCCCTAGACCCACTTATCTACTACTCCAATAGCCCTTATGGTTGCAGGAGCCACTTATATGCCAGTCAAAAAGGGTTTTGGGGGTGTATAGGGGAGTGCACATGTTTCGGTATCAATGCAGTGATTACAGGGGCTTATGGGCATGGGTCCTCTTCTCTATGGGTCACTAACCCACCCCCAAGATGACTTAAGCTGCCTCTGGGCTGGATGACTAGGCCTGAAATTTAAAGTTGTGAATATAATTTTTATAGGGGTGGGGGGGTTGGCTATCACTGGGGTAGTGTGTGGGGGTCTGTGTTATGTGTTTGAAGTGCTTATCTGGTGAGTTTAGGTGGGGTTTTGTGACTTAGACCATATTTTAGCTTTGGGCGTTGAGCGGCACTATGAAGGCCTAGGTCGTTTAGAAATACATCCAAAACCGGTTTTATTATTGGCACTTGAACATTTTTGAGAAATGTTCGTCCAAGTGCCGACTTAGGCCGGTTTTTGGACGTTTTTCTCTTTCGATTATGAGCCCCATACTGTATAGTTGTGGTATCAGAACATTCACAAGTATCAGAGTAAGCAATATATTTTAACATATTGTAAGTGCAAAAATGCAGGTTATAAATACTAAGGGCTCCTTTTACAAAGGTGTGCTAGCGTTTTTAGTGCATGCACAGGATTAGCGTGCACGCTATAGTGCAAGCTAGCTGAAAAAATACCACCTGCTTAAAAGGAGGCGGTAGCGGCTAGCGCGTGCAGCATTTTAACATGCGTTAAGCGTGCACTAAAACTGCTAGCGCACCTTTATTTATTTTTTTTTTTTTAAGTTCAAATATTTTTATTGTTTATGGTAAGAAGAAATACAAAATCTTATGAAAAGATGTACATATAATCACAGTTATCTCTCCAACAACTCAGACATGCACATGAACACATTTGTATACAATTTATATCCTGCTCACAGTAAATTTTCTAAGTACATGTATCCTTTGAAATATACATATGGTAAAGACACAAAAAGGTCAATCAGAACAGTAATCAAGTAATGGTTTCCATATATCGTAATATTTAGACATTAGATGAGATTTTTCAGCGTAGATTTTTTCATATTTACCAGTGTTACAAAGAGCATTCCACCACATGTGAAACTCAACTTTAGTGAGATCCTTCCAACAATATAAAATTGTTTGTAAAGCTAGCGCCAACATAATGGTAAGTAAACATTCTGAGGGTTTAGATATGGGGGTTGATAATGATTGACTCATACCAATGAGTATGGCAGGTGACCTTGTTTCTTGTATCTGAAGAACTGCACATACAGTTTCCCAAACTCTATCCCAGAAGATTTGGACGTGTGAACAGGAGAAAAATAGATGTTCCAAGGAGCCCTCATCTGAGTTGCAAGACCAGCAGAGAGGGGACATTTTTGTGTCAATTTTATGAGACAATTGTGGGGTCCATACGGCTCTGTGAATCACAAAGTAAATAGATTGCAATAGGGAAGCTGAGAGAATGGATTTGAAGAAGATCTTCCAGAGCTCTTCCCAATCAATAGCATCGGATGGGAGGCTGAGTTTGTAATTCCATTTCTGTTCTAGTTCCGTAGATCCAGGAAAAGCTGTCATCTGCAGTATTTTATACCATATTGATGCGGTGAGTACCTGTCCATTGTTCCTATGTAGAAAACTTCGTAGACCAGAGTCAACGTTGGAGGTGAGTATCTTAGGTGTGGCATTTCGAATGCAATGCAGAAGTTGTAGCCATCTATAATGTTGAGCGGCAGGGATTCCTTTGTTCTCAACAAGTAGTTGAAACGGGGTCCAATCAGCTGCAGTCATTAAATCTTGCACAGTCCAAATGTCACAACCCTGCCATTCTCTCCAGGATACATTTGAGTTTTGGATTTTAAAGCGATCATTCCTCCAAATAGGAATCAGGGTCGATGTTTCCCATTTATCCTTAAAAGTTAGGTCAAGATTATGGATGGTTGATTTATAGGCTTGAAGAATAGGGTCAGTGGCGTCTATTTTAGGCAGTAACGCACCCGCCAATAGTTGAAGTCTATGTTCCCCATATAGCTCTCGTTCAATCAGTATCCATGTTGGAGGGTCGGGATCTCTAACCATAAGGTAATGCCCCAGCGACCATTGTCTCATGATGAATGCGTTATGGTAGTGAATGAATGACGGAAAGTTGACCCCTCCAGATTTACGTGGAGCCTTCAATTTGTTTAACGCAATGCATGGTTGTTTAGAGTTCCATAAAAACTTCGTGAGTATGGAATCAACTTGTTTGTAAAAATGAGAGGGCAACTGAAATGGAAGCATGTAAAGTATATAGTTGATTTTAGGGGCCAACATCATCTTGATGGTCTCAAGTCTTCCCCACCAAGTCAACGTCAGGGGAGACCATTTAGTTACTGTCGATTTAAGAATTTCCAGGAGATGTGCACAATTTAATTGTATAGATTCAGATATGGTAGGACCAAAGAGCACTCCTAAGTATTTCATAGAGGAAGAAGACCATTTAACCCCATATGATGTTATGTCAAATTCAGCAGCCGGGCAAGTGATCGACATCACCTCCGTCTTGCCCGTATTCAATTTATAACCTGATACCGCAGCATATTCCTTGATGGTTTCCAGCAGGTGAGGGAATGAAGCAGGAGTTATGTACAGCAGAACATCATCCGCGTACGCCGATAGTTTAGACCGGTAATCCTAGGGTCGTGACGTATATTTTGTAACAAGGGCTCGAGTGCCAGATTAAACAGGAGTGGCGAGAGGGGGCAACCCTGTCTAGTTCCTCTAGTTGGATGAAAAGGTGTTGATAAGCGACCATTGACATATGTTCTGGTGGAGGGCTTGAAATATAAAATCTTAACTTTGGTAATGTAATTCTCAGAGAAGCCATACCAGCGCATTGTTTGGAAGAGGAAAGGCCATTCAATACGATCAAATGCCTTCTCAGCATCTAGCCCTACTGCGAGAATGTCCTGATGCTGGGTATGTGCTTGTGTAAGAACGTGAGAGAAGATACGTGTATTCTCACAGGAGTATCGACCATTAATGAATCCAGTTTGGTCTGCTGATATAAGTTTAGTGATGACTTTTTGCAAACGTGTAGATAATAATTTGGCGTAGATCTTCGCGTCTACATTAATTAATGACAATGGTCTGTAGTTGGATATGATTTTCTTATCCTTATCCGGTTTGGGGAGGACGATAATTGTCGCTTCTGTGAATGATCCGGCAGCTTCACCAGTTTCCATGAGGTGTTCAATAAATTGTAAGTAATATGGAGCCAGAACATCCTGAAATTCTCGGTAATATTCCACAGTCAGTCCATCTGGTCCTGGAGTTTTTTTGAGTGCCATGGATTTTATTACTGATGAGATTTCTGCAAGGGTTATTGGTTCATCCAATATGACATTGTCGTCTGAGGAAAGACATTTGTGCGGAATAGGTTCTAAGAATTCCTTAGTTCTGTGTGGTGATTGGATTTCTGATGTATAAAGAGTGCGATAGAATTCCATGAAGGCTTGGGATATATCTGTTGGATCAGTGATGTCGTCACCTGTATTCGCTTTAATGGCCGCAATAGTGGATTTTTCTCTACGCCCTTTAAGATATTTGGCCAGTAGAGACCCACATTTATTGTTCCCTGCAAAATATGATGCTGACTGCTGCATTATTTCCTGCGACGCTCTGTGGCTCAATAGAGAGTTATAGCGAAATCTCGCTTTATTTAGTTGAATCAATATGGAGACATCAGAAGGTGTGTTCTGGTGGTTGTTCTCCAAAGTTAATATCTCACGTTCTAGGATACTGGTCTTCTCTTTCAGTTGTTTATGTTTATGTGCTGTGTAGGTAATAGTAATACCTCTGATATAAGCCTTGAAGGCATCCCACCAACATATCCATGTAGTGTGTTCAGGTTTATTATGTTGAAAGTATTCTTCTATCCTGGACTTCATCAGGGTGCAAAAGTGTGAATCCAGCAGCAACGAGTTGTTAAAGCGCCATTGCTTAGGTAAAGGTGAAGTCAAACAACATTTAAATGAGATAGTAATGGCTGCATGGTCTGAGACACAGATAGGAGAGATATCGGTTTTAACAACTGAGTTTGTGAGAGAGGCACTGATCAGAAACATATCAATACGGGAATAGGATGAATGTGGGGGGGAGAAAAATGTAAAAGAATTGTCATTAGTATGCATCTGTCTCCAGATGTCAAGGAGTGAGGAATCAGTGATTAGATCTTGTAATGCGTACCAAGCTTTGGTTTTTTTGTAGGCACAGTTAGATTTTCTGTCTCTTAATGGATTCAGTACCATGTTAAAGTCTCCCGCTAGTATCACATGTGAGTCTATGTCTTCTAGAATTGTTGCTTTCAGTTCATGAAAAAATTCAGGTTTATCAACATTGGGGCCGTAGATGTTCAACAGACAGTAAGTCTCACCTGTTATATTAAATTTAACTTTGACCCATCTTCCATTAAGGTCTGTAGCTGAAGAAATTATTGTGATGTCTGGTCTGTTGCGGATTAAGGTGATTACCCCTCCCTTGCGGTCATAAGCAGGAGAGTAAAATGGATTCAAAGACCATGAGAAATGGACTTTCGATGAGAGTTCCTTATTAAGATGAGTTTCCTGAAGCATAACTATGTCAGGATTAAATGTGTCCATATATGTCTGGATTTTTTTCATTTTCACTTTATTATTGAGACCCTTTGTGTTCAATGAAATGATATTAAAAGACATTGTGATGGTGTGGTATAATAACATATACAAGCAGGCATTCAAATATGCATATTAATGATGGAGAAAATGTCAAAGAGCTGGTATCAAACCATACAATTATACATGTACTGAGCAGTTCGTGAGAGAGCCATAACAATTTTATCTGTAAGGTGTACATCTGGTAAGCAATGGTGCAGAAGAGTGCACCTCTATAACACAGCGTGAGTACAGCTAAGTTAACAGAGAGGCAGAGAGAAAAAACCAAAACTCCCAATCTTGTCAGTATTTTTAACAGGCAAACGTAACTTATCACAACTCTATTTAAGTATGAGCAATGCAGATAGTGGATTGAGCAAACACCACATAATCTATGGTGAAAGCAAAATCCACAAACAAGTACAAAGCAGCAACTATACAGTTATATGAGATTCTATGAGACACTGAGGCATGCCAGAAAAATCATGGGGCCATTCAAACCTGATTAATCGGTGTTGGTGAATGGAGTTCAATGTATGTAGCCAGCTCTTCCGGAGCAGTAAAATCTTTAGTTTGGTTGTTTAATGTCACTCTTAGCCGTGCTGGATACATCATGCCGAATCTAGCATTCAGAGCCTTGAGTTGTGGCCTGTAGGAGAGGAGCTATTTGCGTTTAGAGGCTGTGGACTTACTCAGGTCAGGGAAGAACAGTATGGTGGCTCCCTCATGCTGAATCGGAGATTTTATCTTTGCTTTTTGAAGGATATCCAGCACTTGTTGGTATCTCAGCAATTTGAGTACAATTGGTCTGGGACGGCGGTCAGCAGGCATACGGGAAGAGGGTACTCGGTGAGCTCTTTCTATTTCGAAGTCACGTTGAAAGGTGATGTCAAGCAGTTTGGGCAGCAGTGTTTCAAGGTGCTTTATTAGATCACAGTCGCGCACATTTTCTGGAATACCTAATATGCGCAGGTTGCAGCGTCTGGAGCGGTTATTACTATCTTCCAGCTCTTGTTCTAGCAGATTTATTCTGTTAGTTTGTCTGCGGAGCTCAGTGATTTGTATAGAGGACGCCTCCATCTTGGATTCTAGTGTGGAGACACGTGTTTGCATGTGGGTGAAATCGGCAGTTAAAGCAGACAGTTTTTCATTTATTTCGTCTGTGCTCGTTTTGGTATCTGCTGCCAATTCTTTTAATTCTCTGAGCTCGTTTAAAATCTCGCGATTTGTGTCCTCCGATGTGGCAGGAAGTGGTGTCTTAGACGGGGACACGGGGTCTGGCTTGTGCCGTTTACCCACCTTTTTATCTGCCATCGCTGATGTTTGGAACTTGCAAAGTTTGTTATAATTATGCCCCACACCTTTATGATCGAGTGCGATCGTTCGATTCTTGAAATGCTCAAATTATGTCGCCGTTTGCTTCGTTTTAAGGCAGGAGATTAAGGGAGCTGTGGTCTTATGCTGCCATCTCGTGCGGGCTCAGCAGCGCCCCCCCGCTAGCGCACCTTTATAAAAGGAGCCCTTAATGCATAATAAGAAAAACATCTTACCATATAGCTAGAAATTGTATCAGAAAGGATGGATACAAGACAAAATGTTCCAACTGTTAAAATAAAATACCAACAAGTAAGTTGACATTACCAAACATATATAAATCAGTATTACACAAGATACAATGATCATGACTAATAAATAATAGTGGTAATTCTAGATGGCATAATTAAAGGGAGAGAAAAAACAATCTGTCTAACTAATGCACCTCATTCTTATGATCACATTGTAAAGACAATAAAAATACCAGTATGTCAACAAAAAAGTGCATTGTAAATAAAGAACTGTATAACATCTTATTGAATTTTTATTATCAGATAAATACTTCAAAATATATTTAAAAAATAAATTGAAGAAAACATGGTGTCAGATCACATCCTGATTAAAGTGAAACTTCAAAAAGCATGCAGTACAGATATTGCTGTATCCTCTAAGGCAGTGTTCTTCAACCTTTTTACACCTATGGACCGGCGGAAATAAAATAATTATTTCATGGACCGGCAAACTAATAAGACTGAAATTTTTAAAAACCCCATTGCCGCCCCATCCCTGCGAGCTCGGTCCCATTAACCATCTGATCTCATCCGCACAAGCCTCAAATAGTTATGATTTTATATTGAACATATTTTATTAAAGTATATAAAGAAACAATATTCTGTATAATTGTCATTTTATAAATATAAATAATACAGGGCAAGGATCAACAAAACCCCGGTCTCCCCTCCCCTTCACATATATCCCCTCTACTATCAAGAAAATTGAATAAGCCAAATTATTACAGAATGCTACATAAATATCATGCTAACAGAATACCACAGTCACACATGGCAGGAATGGTGTTAGGGGAGTGGAACTAGGGCAACTGCCTCCTGGTCAGAGAGAGCCCTAAGTCAGCTGGAAGCTAAAGACGCGCTGCCTGGGCTTTGCACTCCCCAGTTATGTCTAACATCAGCTCTAGCAGGATACATATTTTAAATCTGATATATTCTAATCACAAGATAGAAATAAAATTATTTTTTTCTACCTTTTGTCGTCTCTGGTTTCTGCTTTCATCTTCTTTTCACTCTCTTCCATCCAGCGTCTGCCCTCTGTCTCTTCAATCCAGCATCTGCCTCTTCCATCCACTGTCTGCCCTCTACCCCTCCCCCTTCCATATGGTATCTGCGTTCTTTCTATGCCCCTCTCTCCTACACCAGATCTAGCATCTTTGTCCCTCTTTCCTTATTTTTCATCTGATCCCTCTTCCCAGCATCAATCTCTTTCTACTTTGTCATTCCTCTGTCTCTCCCCTTTCCCTCATCTGATCTCTCCATTCCATCCTGACTCCTTCCCCTCCTCTAATCTCCCTGCCTGCTGTTTCCTTCAAATGTTCCTCCTCCCATGTCCAGCAGTACCTTCTCCCTTTCTTCCTCCCCTTATCCAACAGTCCCTTCCCCTTCTCCCCTGTCATCAGTATCCCCTTCCCCTCCCTTGTCCAGGAGTATCCCTTCTCCCTTTCCTCCTCCTCTTATCCAACAGTAATTCTGGTCCCTTCCCCTTCTCACCTGTCAGCAGTATCCCCTTCCCCTCCCTTGTCCAGGAGTACCCCTTCTCCCTTTCCTCCTCCTCTTATCCAACAGTAACTCTCGTCCCTTCCCTTTCCCCTGTCAGTAGTAGCCCTTTCCCTCCCTTGTCCAGGAGCACCCCTACTCCCTTCCCTCCTTCCCTCTCCAGCAAATGTTTCCTCTCCAGCAAATGTTTCTGTGTGCTTTTAATTTCGGCACACAGCTGTCCCTAAGCAGTATTTTAGCCGCGGTTTCATGAGGCAGCCTTGGGGCCTTTGGTAGGCCGGCCCGCTTTGATGATGCATGTGGGCCGGCCTATCAAAGGCCCCGAGGCTGCCTTATGAAACCGCGGCTAAAATACTGCTTAGGGGCAGCTGTGTGCCGAAGTTAAAAGCACACAAAGCTGCCCCTGCTTGTCTGGGGGTGCGGAGACATACATGGCAGGAGTAGAAGGTGGAAGGCAGGAGTGTCGGCATAGTGACGGCAACAGGAAGTTGCACGTCAGCTGACGCCGGCACTTTTTGCTGTGGCTGGGGACCCGAATCCTTTGCGGACCGGCAACATTTTTTTGCGGACTGGCACCGGTCCGCGGACCAGCGGTTGAAGAACTGTGCTCTAAGGCTTTAAAAAGAACAAAGGGCTAGATTTAAAAAACAACTGCTAAAAAAGCAACAGGCCGCTATCACAGCCATTATAGTAATGACTAAAAAAAGTGAGTCATTCTCTAGAAAACACTCATGCAGATGAGGTTGGCAGAGAGTAGCGAAGACTCGCTAAGTTTGTATGCACTCATTGTTGGTAACAGTGATGGCACATGCACAGAATAAATGAGTGTACACAACAACAGCGGGAAAGATGCCCAATGTCTCCCGCTGCCAAATAACACCCCCCAACTCCTCTCAGCAGCGGGAGCGATGCTGAATCTCTCCCGCTACCACGCAACCCCCTCCTCATGCCTCCAAAGACCCCCCTTGTCTTTTATTCAGATGGTTGACTGGAAGAATACCTACTCCTTCCGGCCAACAGGTCTGCCTCTTCTAAATGGTGGGCCTTCCCCTCCCCGGCACATCCTGGGATGCACTGGGAAGGGGCCTGAGGCTCTGATTGGCCCAGGCTGTTTAAGGCCCTCCTATGGGAGGAGCTTTAAGCATCTGGGCCAATCAGAGCCTTAGGCCCCTCTCTGGATGCATCCAGGGAGGGGCCTAAGATTCTGCCCCAGACGTATAAGGCCCCACCCATAGGAGGAGGTCTTAAACAACCTGGGCCAATCAAAGCCATAGGCCCCTCCACAGATGTATCTGGCTGCATTCAGGGAGGGGCCTAAGGCTCTGATTGGCCCAGACGCATATGGCCTTACCCATAGGAGGGGCCTTAAATAGCCTGAGCCAATCAGAGCCTGAGGCCCCTCCCCGGTGCATCCAGATGCATTTGTATAATTGATAATATCCACCTAGAATTGTTCAACATCGATATCGTTCATGTTTGGCCAGGAAACAACATTAAGTTTGTTCCATTGTTGCACAGTATTTCCTTTCGTACTTGGACCATTTACCCACGATGATAGGGGGTCTGAAGCACTATCATCCTTAAGTTGTGAATGAGCTGGAATAGTGAAGTGTACTATACTGTCTTACAGACCAGATGTGTCAATTCCTAAATGTTGCATGAGAAAAGGAGCTATTAAAGCCTTTGTTTTTTCAAGACTTCCCTGAGATTGAGAGAACATAAAAAAAATTGAAAAAATTATAAGTTGTAAATCAGAAATTTTTAAAATAAACAACCTCAGTTGTGTATAAAACTCTACCAGTCTACCAGTGGCTATGGAACAAGCCACTTGTTCCTCTTCTGCTGGCCCAGATCTGTATGTTTATTTGAACTATGGGGCTATAAGGAGGCCGTGGCCCATGCAGTTGAAAGGAATACTCAGGCCTGAGCTGACAGAGGAGAAATAAGTTACCCATTGCTGCTGCTGCTACTACTACTACTACTGATTGTTTCTATAGCACTACAAGATGTACACAACGCTATACAAAGGCACACATGAGATATTCCCTGCTCGCATGAGTTCAAGACAAACAGGACACAAGGGGTTACAGTTAAAGGGAATGATTAAACTGACATAGGTGCAAACAGAAGGCAATAGGGAGTGAGGGTCATGATCTGAAGGACCCTCAAAAAAATATAAGTTTTCAGCTTACTTTTGAATAAGAGCAGGTGTACGATGCACAGACTCTGGAAATCTATTCGAGGTATACGGGGCAGCAAGACAAAAGAAATGAAGTCTGAGACATTATGAGTGTACACCCCACTAAAAATTAAGCATATTCCATCAAACATAAAACCAATACAGCATAGTTCCCATTAACACTACAGTGCGATAACGCCAGCAAAAAAAAAAAAAAAAGCAGCTTGAAAATGGAAGGAGCGGAGAGTTGGAAAGACTAGATAGGCTATCTGGTCTTTACCTACATTTATTTTTCCATGTTTCTAGGAAGAATTGACTACAGATTCACATGGAGTGGTGTGCAGGAATTGTAGAAAACAAGATAATTTCCTCAGCCAAATGGAGGACTTAGAAAATAGGTCTTAGCAGCAAAATATAAGGATCAGAGGGATCCCTGATACAGAAGTCTACTAAAATGTTGAGTAGGTTGTGCAATAGATTTATACAGAGTTGATGGACTCTGGGGAGATGACATATGGAGGGAAAATTACTCCAATTAAAGTGGTACTCCTGGTAAAATTCTGCACACAAATAGATCAAAATTTTGCACACATCTCTCTCATCCCTATACAACCCCCCAGCAAGCAATATACTCCCCCAGTCAGCATCTCATCCCTGTATACCCCACCCCCAGCCAGCATCTCTCTCATCCCTTTCCCCTTCCAGCCAGCATTTCTTACACCCTTTCCTATCCCCCAAGCCAGTATTTATCACCCCATCACTCTCCAGCCTGCATCTCCTACCATCTCTCTTTGGGGCAATGTCAATTTCACTGGCAACCTGCCACTGGCTCTTCAGTTTTTCCTCCAGGGTGGTCCTGCCTGAAGAAAGGGGAAGTGACATTATTAAGGACAGGACCACTGCCTAGCAGAGGTCATTTGTGATTGGCCTATTGTTCTGCACAAGAACCAATGAAAGAAAATATTAGTTTGCCAGCACTGCAGAGATGAGAACTGATAATAATAATATTAATAACTTTATTTTTCTATACCGCCACAATCTTGCGACTTCTAGGCGGTTTACATTCAAGAGAGCTGGACATTCAGCGAGTTACAATATGCAGATAGTCAGAGGAAATACAGAGTACATCAACTTTAAGAATGCGAAAATATAAAATGTACAGTACGCTAAGAAATTTCCGAGAGGACCTGTTAGGAAAAGGTCGCGAATTACAAAAAATACATCGAAAATTACAATATACAGTTTAAGAATTTTCAGGGGGGACATATTAGAAGAAATGTCCCGAATTACAAAATACGGTTTAATTAGGATTTCAGAGGGGGTATATTGGGAACGAGAAAAGGAAGAAGTGTTCAGTGAAGATTCTGTTTAGGTGATATATTTGTCAAATAAGGCAGTTTTTATGAGTTTTCTAAAAACGTTGTAGGTCAGTTTAGCTTTATTAATGTAGTTGTCTAGCCAGTGTTGTTGTTTGTTTGCTTGGTATGCGAAAGTTCTATCCAGAAAGATTTTGTATTTACAATTGGTAATGCTTGGGTATGCAAAAAGATAGCGGTTTCTGGTTTGTCTTATAGGGCTGTAGAATATGAAGTGAGATAGCAAGTATGTAGGAGTTAGTCCCCAAACTAGTTTGAAACATATGCAGGAGAACTTGAAAATAATTTGTGCCTCGACTGACAGCCAGTGCAGTAATTTGTAGTAGGGGGTGACATGGTCGCTCTTTTTTAATCCAAATATCGCTGTGTTCTGAATAATTCTACGTTTCCTCACTATTTTTGGGGTATACCCATATAAACGATATTGCAATAGTCCAGAGTAGAAAGCACTAGTGATTGCACTAGTAATCTGAACGAAAATGGGTCAAAGTATTTTTTGATGGTCTTTAATTTCCATAATATCAGGAAACATTTTTTTACCACTATATTCGTGTGTTCGACCATTGTCAGGTGTGTGTCCAATGTGACTCCCAATATTTTTATTGTATTAGTAATCGGGTAATCAGGGTCTTTTAAATGTAACATTGTGCTGGTAATTTTATCCGTTGGGTTTGCAAGGAAGATTTTTGTTTTTTCTGTGTTAAGTTTCAGTTTGAAGTTGATTGTCCAATGTTCTATTTCGGTCATAATATGAGAAATGTATTTTGAGGTTTCATTTGTAATGCTGTTCACTGGGATTAAAATGGAAATGTCATCTGCATATATGTAGTAGTTGAAGTTTAGTCTTTGCAGTAAGTGCCCTAGGGATGATATGTAAATGTTGAACAGTGTGGGTGAAAGTGGTGAGCCCTGTGGCATTCCTGAGGGTTTTTTCCAGGAGTTTGAGTATATCCCACCACTAACCACTCGGTATGATTTCTTTGTTAGGAAGCCCTGTATCCAGTTCCTTGCTTTTCCCATGATTTCTATTGCATCTAGGCAGTGTATCATTATTTCGTGATCAACTAGGTCGAAAGCACTGCTGAAGTCTAGTTGTAGAATAAGGGCACTTGTTCCTTTGCTGAATAGGCTGTATAGGTGATTCAGGATCGAGGCTAGGACTGTCTCAGTGCTGAAGTCTTTCCTGAATCCTGATTGGTGTTCATTTAGTATGTTGAATTTGTCTAGATATTTCACTAGCTCCATGTTGACCAAACCTTCAGGTATCTTGGTAAATACGGGGATGCTTGCTATGAGTCTGTAGTTGTTTTTCAAAGCTAGAGAGATTTTTTGATCTTTTGGGATGGGTGCGATTAATATATGTCCCATTTCCTCATGGAATGTTCCTTCCGTGAGAGTTGTTATCCAATTGAATAGGTCCTTTTTAAAATTTAGTGTGGCTGTTTTCAGGGTCTTGGAGGGACATACGTCTAGGAGGCAATTCGATTTAGTATATTTATTGAAAAGGGTAAGAAATTGGTGCCAATCAGGAGGTTCGAAGTGGTTCCAGATCATGTCCACTCTGAGTTCTAGACTAGCAACAAAAACAAGTTCAACTCCCAAAAAACTAACCCAAATACCCACTATCCACCAAAATCCTTTATTTCCCATCGCAGGACTTGAAAACTAGCTCAATTTGGCAGGAAACCCACCCAACTGGCAACACTGCTGCAAACTTAGGGTTAGGCTATAGCCCTAACCACTAGGCTACTCCTCCACTCCACTCTACTATGTCCAGAAAACCCTTCTACTTTCTTTTTAAGTCTTGAGCTGTCCCTCAGGATTCTAAATGTAGTTTTCTAGTAATTTTACTTCAGAATATTAGCCCTCTTTTACTAAGCCATGGTAGAGGCTTCTACCACAGCCCGGGGCGCTAAATGTTCTGACACTGCTCCGATGTTTATAGGAATTCTATGAATGTTAGAGTATTTACAGTAGTTCTCTGGGCCATGGCTTAGTAAAAGCTCAATGCAGGAGCGAGAGGGTATAGGTAAGGTTTCAAATTTGAGAGGCATAGAAGATAGTCACCAAACCTCCGCCTTTCTTATTTTCATGGCAGCACATTTTAAATGTGCACCGCTGGGGCATGCTTCGGTGATATAGGCTTCCTCACCTTCTGATAACCAGATTTCTGTTAGGCATAGAATGTGGAGACTATGCTGAATAATAAGGCCATGAATCAAATTATGTTTGTTTTTAATAGAGCGCATGTTCAAGAGACCAAGTTTAAGTTTGGAATGTGTTAGCTTTGAAGTTGATGGAGGAAGGCCAGAAGAAGTGAGGGGAATTGGTACTAGACATCTAGGTGTAGGGGGAGAAGTTATGAGAGTGTTGTAAGTTTGAGTTTGATGTCCCCAGAAGACAGGAATCATTTCCGTTTCCCTCCTCTCCCTACCCCATGTCCAGCAATACCTCTGCTTCCTTCCCTTTCCCTCCTCCTCTGTCCTGCAGGATCTCTCCCTCTCCCCATGTCCAGCAGTACCCCTTCTCCCTTCCCTTTCCCTCTCCTGTCTAGCAGTACTCCTTCTTCCTTCTTCCTTCCGTCCTCCCCCATCCCCATGTCCAGCATTACCTCTTCTCCTTTCCCTTTCCCGCCTCCCATGTCTAGCAGCAGCTCACCGTGTGCTTTTAACTTCCACACACAGCTGTCACTAGCATTAGTTTAGCCGTGGTTCCATCAAGAAGCCTCGGAGACTTTGCTAGGCTGGCCCGTATATGATGAAAAAGGAAGTTGCATCATCAGAGGCGGTCAGACTAGCAAAGAAACCCGAGGCTGCCTGATAGAATCACCAGCTAAACTAACGCTAGCAGGGAGCAGTGTGGGGAAGTTAAAAACACACAGTGAGCTGCCACTGCTGGTATGGGGGGGGGAGGAGGCTGGGAAGAAAAGACAAAGAAGTCAGGAGATACGCGATGGCAGAACGAAGTTGGGAGACATACAACACCAGTGCCACGTACCCCATGACAATGGTATGTGGTACCCCCTGGGGTATGCATACCGTAGGTTGAGAACCTCTGAGCTATACAGCGCTTCCCTTCTTCTCAACATGTACGCAGTAATAAGATGTTCAAATCTTATTACTGAGGAAAGGGAAGTCTGCTATTGTGGTGGGAGACTCGATCTTGAGAGAGGTAGACAGTCACGTAGCTGGAGCAAGGGAGGACCGGCTAGTGACTTGTCTCCCAGGGGCCAAGACACGAGACATCACTGATAGGATCGAGAAGATCCTGGACGGAGCAGAGACAGAGGAGACTGCGGTAATAATCCACGTCGGAACGAATGATGTGAGCCGGAGGAACTTCAACATGACCACACTGACTGACCAGTTCAGGGTCCTGGGACGAAAGCTGAAACGGAGCACACGGAGGATAGCATTCTCGGAGATCCTGCCTGTACCGAGAGCAGATGCAAAGAGGCAGGCAGACCTCCAGGCTGTGAATGCATGGTTGAGGAGATGGTGCCAGGAGGAGGGCTTCCACTTTGTGAGGAACTGGACGTCCTTCTGGGGAAAGAGCAAGCTCTACCGGCGGGACGGCCTGCACCTGAGCACAGCGGGAACTAGACTACTGGCAGCCAATGTGAGGAAGGAGATCGAGAGGGCTTTAAACTGAGGAGAGGGGGAAAGCCGACAGCTGATCTGATGTTGACGCTTCGGACAACAGTATCCAGAACAGATGCTGAATGGGCTGACTGCAAGGAGGAAGCAGAGGGACCGGAGGATCTTATGATCAGACAGCGAGGGAAACATCAGGTAAAGGGAGCTTGCTGGGTGAAGACTAAGGGGCATGGAGACACAGGGGGACTGGGTGGCACGAGGGCGAAAGCTGAGGGCAATATAGAGGTACCACAAGGCGAGGGGGATCAAACAGAGGCTCAAGGGATGATAGCCCAGGAGGGGGCCGGTAGGGCTAGAAAACCCAGAGGAAAAGTGGGGAAGTGGGGTGGCGGGAATGTGGGGAAGCTGAAAGCTAAGAGGGTAAAGGCTGAGGGCAAAGCAGAAGCACAGGGAACGGGAGAACTGCCCGAAATCCAAGGGCAGGCGGCCCAGGTAAATGCAGAGGTAGAGGAAAAACGACGGGACCTACGGGACCTGCGGTGCTTATACACAAATGCAAGAAGCCTCATGGCCAAGATGGGTGAACTAGAAGTCGTGGCCAAGGGGGAGGACCTAGATATAATTGGAATTGCAGAAACCTGGTGGACAGAGGAAAATCAATGGGATGTGGCGCTGCCGGGGTACAAGCTCTACAGGAGGGACAGGACCCACAAGAAGGGGGGAGGCATAGCACTATATATAAAGGACTCTATCCACTCGGTCGGGATGGATATGGCAACGAAGGCAGAGGGGCTGGAATCGCTATGGGTCAAATTGCCGGGAAACAAGGGTGCAGGCATAAAACTGGGGCTGTACTATCGCCCACCTGGTACGCCAGAAGGAGTCGGACACGACTTGGAAGCGGAACTGAGACAGGAATCAGGACTGGAAGTGTAACAGTGATGGGGGACTTCAACTACCCGGGAATAGACTGGAGTACGGGTCACTCCAACTGCACTAGGGAAACAGGATTTGTAGAAGCTGTGAGGGACTGCTTCATGGAGCAACTAGTCAAAGAACCGATGCGAGGGGGTGCTACTCTTGACCTCATCCTAAACGGATTAGGGGGGCCTGCAAGAGGGGTAGAAGTGGGAGGACCACTAGGCAACAGTGATCACAACGCGATCAGATTCACATTAGAAAGGGGGACACCCATAGTAAGGAGGACCGCAACAACTGCGCTCAACTTCAAGAAAGGGAACTATGTTGCTATGAGGGAAATGGTGGGGAGGAAGTTCAGAAACATCTCTAGGATGGAGACTGTGGGAAGCGCCTGGACCCTATTCAGGGACACCCTGCAGGAAGCACAAAGAATGTACGTCCCCAGTTTCAGGAAAGGCTGCAAGAACAAGCGATCAAAGGACCCGGTTTGGATGTCAACTGAAGTAAAGAGGGCAATAAATGACAAAAAAGTATCCTTCCGGAGATGGAAAAAGGACCCAACGGAGGAAAATCACCAGGCGCACAGGAAATGCCAAAAGGAATTCCACCGAGAGGTTAGAAAAGCAAAAGGGGAATACGAAGAGGGGCTGGCCAGGGAGGCGAAAAACTTCAAGGCATTCTTCAGTTACGTAAAGGGGAAGCGACCAGCGAGAGAGGAGGTGGGGCCGTTGGACGATGGGGATAGGAAGGGAGTGATTAAGGAGGATAAAGAGGTAGCTGAGAGGTTGAACATGTTCTTCTCGTCGGTTTTCACGAGCGAAGACACATCTAATATACCGGACTCAGAGGAGCTCATGAGTGGGGAACAGGCCGAAAAATTGGAGCACATAGAGGTAAGTAAGGAGGATGTCCTCAAACAGATAGACAGGTTAAAATGCGGTAAATCACCGGGCCCGGATGGGATCCACCCAAGGGTTCTGAAGGAACTAAGACAAGAAATAGCGGGCACAATCCAGCATGTTTGCAACCTATCCTTGAAAACTGGTGAGGTACCAGAGGACTGGAAATTGGCGAATGTCACACCTATCTTCAAGAAGGGATCGAGGGGTGACCCCGGGAACTACAGGCCGGTGAGCCTGACTTCAATTATAGGGAAGATGGTGGAAGCTATGATCAATGACGGCATTTGTGAGCACATCGAGAGGAATGGCCTACTGAGAACAAGCCAGCACGGATTCTGTAAGGGAAGGTCGTGCCTAACGAACCTTCTGTACTTCTTTGAGGGAATAAGCAGTCGGGTGGACAATGGGGAACCCATAGACATCATTTACCTCGATTTTCAAAAGGCTTTCGACAAGGTGCCACATGAAAGGCTGCTTAGGAAGCTGTGGAACCACGGGGTGGGAGGGGATATGCACAGATGGATCAAGCACTGGTTGTCGGGTAGACTGCAGAGGGTCGGAGTGAAGGGCCAATATTCTGACTGGCAGGGAGTCATAAGCGGTGTGCCACAGGGATCGGTGCTGGGGCCGTTACTCTTCAACATATTTATCAATGACCTGGAAAAGGAGGCAAAGTGCGAGGTTATAAAATTTGCAGACAATACCAAACTGTGCGGCAGAGTTAGGTCCAAGGAGGAGTGTGAGGACCTGCAAAGGGACCTGGACAAGCTGGAAGACTGGGCAAACAAATGGCAAATGCGCTTTAACGTGGAAAAATGCAAGGTCATGCATATAGGGAAAAAGAACCCGTTGTTCAACTACAAATTGGGGGGGGGCATTGTTGGGAGACAGCAGACTTGAGAGAGACTTGGGTGTGCTGGTGGATGCATCACTGAAGCCATCTGCACAGTGCACAGCAGCCTCCAAAAAAGCCAACAGGATGCTGGGCATCATAAAGAGGGGCATAACAACCAGGACGCGGGAAGTCATCATGCCATTGTATCGAGCGATGGTGCGTCCACATCTGGAATACTGCATTCAGTATTGGTCGCCGCACCTCAAGAAGGACATGGCGGTATTGAGAGAGTCCAAAGGAGAGCAACGAAACTGGTAAAAGGGCTGGAACACTGCCCATACGCCGAGAGGTTGGATAGGCTGGGGCTCTTCTCTCTGGAAAAAAGGAGGCTCAGGGGAGATATGATAGAGACCTTCAAGATCATGAGGGGCATAGAGAGGGTGGATAGGGACAGATTCTTCAGACTGAAGGGGACAACAAGTACGAGGGGGCATTCGGAGAAACTGAAGGGAGATAGGTTCAAAACAAATGCAGGGAAGTTTTTTTTCACACAAAGGGTTGTGGACACTTTGAATGCGCTACCGGAGGAAGTGATCAGGCAGAGTACGGTACAGGGATTCAAACAGGGATTGGACGGATTCCTGAGGGATAAAGGGATCGTGGGATACTGAGGGAGGAGCTGGGATGTAACACAAGTATAGAAAGCTAACCAGGTAATAAGTATAGAAACCCAACCAGGTCATGCATGTGCAAGACCAGAGGGTTAGGACTTCGATGGGAAGATAGGACTTCAATGAGAAACCAAGGTGGCAAGGGAGCCCCTTCTGGTGATTCAGACAGGTCATGACCTGTTTGGGCCGCCGCGGGAGCGGACTGCCGGGCAGGATGGACCTATAGTCTGACCCGGCGGAGGCACTGCTTATGTTCTTATGTTCTAAATCCACTTTTGAGTTTCAAGGACCATACATTTGGAACAATCTCCCAACATATTTGTGACAGTGTTCCTCATACTTTCACTTCAGAAAAATGTTAGACATATCTATTCTATATGTATTTATTTGTGTTCAATATTTTTATTATTTTCATAGTATGAACAATAACAGTAGAACATATACATGTACTGGTAATGACAACAACTGAGTTGAACTCAAAGGTATATTCCGAAATGAGAATTGGAATATGTGGAAGCTTCCTTGAGAGGAACTGAAGACAATTTCCGAATGTAGTACTTGAGTATGCCCTAAATACAGGGAAAAAGTAACTACAAATCTTCGAAGAGAAGAAGATTGAAATGAAGGTGAAGACAGCTAGTTGGTCTTGACCAGAGAGTCTCACTTGGTCTAGTAAAACAGACAAATGCTGAGTAGGCATGTCCCAGTGGGACCATGGAAGCACCAAAAAGGTTGTCCCCCAAACAAGGCATATTTACTAGCCTGTTCTGGTGGGCAGTCATGAAAAACACAGGCACTGCACATGTAAACAGAGAAAAGTGACATAGCAAGTAAAGTGGTTACTGAACCAGTGAGGCAGCATAGAAATCTGGGAAGTTGATTAGCCAATTGATCTCTAGACTAGCCCACTCTGCCCAAAAAGACAGAGGTCTACACAATAGCCTGTAAAATGGACTCCCCCAGTAGGAATTTATTGAAACAGCCTTAGTGTTTATAAAGGTATAGCAAAAAATCCTTGAGTAGTTAACTAAAGGTCAAGGAAAATAAAACCCTTAGCAAAAAAACGACTTTGCAAAGGGAACTTCCAAGGGAATGGCACAAAGTGTAGATATTCCCCTAAGGAATTGTGAGAAAGAAATTCTTAATCCTACTGAAGTGGAAAGAAAAGCATGTGGTAACAAACCCCACTGCTTCAGAGAGATATGGGGTCTTAATCAAAACACCCCCTCCTCTCAGAGATTAAATCCCAACTATGCAGAATCAATGTCAGGGAATTGGTGTCGAAGGCTGAAGATACTTTAATGACTGCAAGGTCTTCCCATACTGAAACGACACCGACACCGTTAAAGAAGACCGGTGTTGCTGTATACGCAAAAGCCTCCAGTGAAAGTGTTACCGGTCTCAAGAACGGATACCGGAATGGCAGCTGAAGTCAAGAACCACTAAAATTACAGTTGAACATGACAGTGTCGACATGAAGGAAATCTGCCAAAAAGGAAACACCTGCAGTGTTCTCCCCAGAAATTTTTTCCAGCCTGGTGGCATGAAAAAGTAGCCGGGTGGAGCAGGATGGGGAAAATTGGTGGTGCGGAAAATTAACCCCCTCTTTTACTAAGGTGCGCTAGCATTTTTAACACATGCAAACTCCCGCGCTACATGGGGAAACTAACGCCAGCTCAACACCAGCGCAATTCTGCACACGCTAAGTGCACGCTAAAACCATTTTCGCAACTTAGTAAAAGGAGCCCTAAATGTGTACTATTTTTATTAGTTAATTATTATTATTTTCCAATGCTCAATATGACTTCCTTTTTTAAGGTTTGACACTTATGCCAGAATATTTGATACTAAATTTAAGAAGTATCCAAATCTAGAAGGGAATAATTAGATATTTGCCCTCTTTCACTAAATTGAAAATAAAATAATTTTTCTTACCTTTTTATCTGGTGATTTCATGAGTCTCTGGTTGCACTTCCTTCTTCTGACTGTAAATCCAATATCTCTTTCTTTCTGCCCCTCCCCTTTTCTTTCTCTTCCCCTGCCTGCCTGTCTTTCTTTCTCTCTTTCTCCCCTGCCTCTCTCTTTATTTCTGCCTTTCTTTCTCTCTCTCTCCCCCTGCCTGCCTGTCTTTCTTTCTCTCTCCACCTGCCCCCCCATCCATCGCGCCGATTTCTCCACTTCACCGATTCTTTCCCTACCCCCTAAGCCACCATGCCGATTTCTCCCTGCTGCTTCCCCGAGCCAGGCCAGGAACATACAAGCTCTGGACTCACAAGACTTCATCTCCAATGTCAATTCTAACTTCGGAGAGGAAGTTCCAGGCCAGCCAGGCAGTGATTGGCTGGCCCAGAACTTCCTCTCTGACGTAAGAATTGACGTCAGAGATGAAGTCTTGTGAGTCCGGCGCTTGTACGTACCTGGCCTGGCTCAGGGAGGCAGGAATAAAAAGATTGCAAAGGCAACGCGATCAACTCACATTGCCTTTGCGATCTACTGGTCGATCGTGATCGACCATTTGGGCACCCCTGCTGTTATGGTATCCTGTCCTGGCCTGAGGAAAGGGGTATGGTTCCAAAAAAATTGCCTTATTTCCATTTCCTATTTATAAATTTTATTCAATACAGTTACAATACTACTTGATTCTATGTAAAGCAACAAAAAAAATTTTTTCTACCTTTTGTCGTTTCTGCTTTAATCATCTTCTCTTCGCTCTCTTCTTTCTATTCAGCGTTTGTCCTTGCTCCCTTCCATGCAACATCTGTCCTCTCTCTTTGCCCCTACCACCCAGCCTCTGCCATCTCTCCCCCTTGCATCCACTGTCCACCCTCTCAGCCCTTTCCATCCAGTGTCCGCCTCTCTCTGTTCTTTATGGCATCTTCCCTCTTTCTATGTCCCTTCAATAAACTGTATATCCTGTGCCCTTTCTCTCCTTTGTACATGATTCATTTCAGCTTCACCTCCTCCCCTATGCTCTGACATCTCTCTCTTCTCCTTTCCTTTCTTCCCACTCCATCCCATGGTCTGGCATCTTTATTTCCTTCCCTTCTTTCCACCCCCCATGCCCTGGCATCTCCCTCCTCCCCCTCCCCCCATATGTGCTGACATCTCTCCTCCTCCTCCATGGTCTGGTAGCTCCTTTCCTTTCCCTCCCTCCCATGGTCCTGGCATCTCTTTTCTCTCCTCTCCCTTATTTGGTCTTCCACCTCTCCTCTCTCTCCCCAATTGGGTGCTGCTGCAGCAGCACTTCTCTTCCCCTCCCCAAATTGGGCACAGCAGCAGCATTTCTCTTTCTCCCCATTGGGTGCAGAAGCTTTTCTTTTTCCCCTCCCCCCAAAAAAATTGGGTACAGCAGCAACATTTCTCTTCCCTTCCCCCTCCCCCCCCAAAAAAAAATGGGAGCAGCAGCAGAACATTTCTTTTCCCCCTCCTCTCCCCATTGGGTGCAGCAGCAGCATTTCTCTTCCCATTCCCTCCCAGCTCACACACCCGTCGGCAGAGTCGCTAGGCAAGTTGTAAGCTTACAACATGCTGCTCTTCCTTGCTTCGGGCCTTCCTCATTGCTGGGTGCTGCCTTCGCGGAAACAGAAAATAGGCAGGACCCGGCAATGAGGAAGGCCTGAAGTAAATAAGAGCAAGTAAGAGAATTTTAACTTCCCTCTGCCACTGACCTATCTCCCGCATGCTCCGGAGCTCTAATGGTACCACTGTCCATGCCGGCTTCCCTTCCCTTCCCCCAGGACATAACTTACAGTTTAGGAGGGAAGGGTCCAATAGAGCCCCAGAGCATGGGTTCAAGTCGCTTGCTGCCATTTTTTGTTTTTTTAAAGTCCGGCGGGAACTTTTGGCGGCTGAACTTTCGGCGGTTCTTCAATGTTGAGCGGTGGTGGCAGCAGGATTCACAGCAGATGACAGCCGGGCACTCACATAAATTATCTGGGCACAGTGCCCGGCTAAAAGGAGCTAGGGAAAAACTGACCTGTACTGCTGGCTGCATCGCCAGTACCCTTGGTGTGCAGAAAAAGTATTTTGTAGGAAAGAAAAAACACCTATGAACCGGTACCATCAGTGTCGCTCCACGCTTACAAGATGAGTCTACCCGTACCAAGGCAACTCTATCTACCTAAGCCTAACAAAGAAAAACCTTCAAAGACTCCAGTGGATTCAGAATGCCGCTGCTAAGCTTATCTTCGCAAAAAGCAAATTCGACCACATCTCACCGCTTTTGACCAAGCTCCACTGGCTTCCAATAATCTCCAGAGTCCACTTCAAATGTGCCTGCCTTACTTTCAAGATTCTACACGGCATCCTCCCCCCCCCCCTTTATTCCTCTTTTTTGGAATCCCTCTAACCCCAATTCCACCAGATCCACCCAAAAACTGAACTCTCCTTTCCCTCTCTAAAAAGCGCCTCCCTTGTAGGAAAACTAGGTTCCTCCCTCCCTTTTAGATTCACTGAGCTCTGGAACAACCTTACCTCGCCTCTTAGGAATCTGAGCTCCCTCCAACTCTTCCGTAAACATCTGAAAACCTGGTTATTCTCAAAAATGTAACTCTTCCTCCCTCTCTGATTATTCTAGTCCTCTAAATTTCCTCTTCATCCTTCCCTCCTCTGGAGTTCCTTTCTTCCCTAAATCCTGTTAACCGTGTCGAGCTTTGCGAATGTAGAGATGATGCGGTATACAAACCTAAGGTTTAGTTTAGTTTAATTTAGTTTAGCTTGTTTTAAGGAACTGGAAAAACTGGGATCGATTGAACTATACCTTTTGGTGGGAGTCTCTGTGTCATGTCTTTAAAATGGAACATATTATGGCTATACAATAGGGACATTATAAGAAGTTTCTGGAGATTTGGGAGCCATTAACAAAATTTTGCAATGAGTGATGATTGATTTTGCCCTTTAATAATGCACGTCCAGGGTGGGTGGTTGGAAAATATTTTTAATTCTTTAATTTGAGTGTAATTTTTGAATATGAGTATGGGGGTGATATATCTATTTGTCATAGATTACAATTTTAATTGAATTTAAGTGCTTTTATAGTGTAATATGATTGTTTATGTTGTACTTATTTATGGCTTCAAAATGAATAAAGATTTTTTTGAAAAAAGAGTATGACCATATCGAGGCACTAATCGATATCGAAGCGGAGTCAGAAAGAAAAAACACCGGTACCATCGGTGTCGCGCCACGCTTCCAAGACGAGTATGCCCATATCGAGGCACTCATCGATATCGAAGCGGAGCTGGAAAGAAAAAACACCGGTAGCCTTGGCCTATGAACCGGTATCATCGATGTCAGGGCAGAGGCTGATCGAGATCGACAGGACTTGACTCACTGCTACAATGACCAAGATCGGCAGGATTAAATGACCTGAAGCATAAAAGAGAAAGTTGCAAGTCAACTTACCTAGGGAAGATTGGGGCCGTCAATGTCGGAGCAGGCTGAAAGAGCAGTGCTGGAAGTAGGCTGGACACTGGATCACTGAAGCCAGCAGGTGACGGATTCCTGATGGCGCTGACAGGAAACTGCTTCTGAAACTGCTTCTGAATGTGCTGGTGAAGAGAAGAGCAGGGGAAGAAGAAAATGGCAAGGCTAAGAACCCGACATTGCTAAAATCACAGAAGAATGTCTGTGAAGACAAGTTCCCCAACAAAGCAACTGCGCTGATGAAAATAGAGCAGGAAAAATGGAAAAAACTGCATAAGGTGGGGAGGAAACAGTATGGCGATCCATAAGGCCCCACTAAGCCTAACCGACGACAATAAAACGATATTTAAAAAAGGATCGAGAGGAGTGCCAGGCAACTACAGACCTGTGAGTCTCATGTCTGTCCCTGGAAAGATGATTGAGGCGCTGATCAAAGATATCATAGTCTGGCACCTAGACACACACGACCTGATGAGAGCCAGTCAACATGGGTTCAGGAAAGGGAAATCATGTTTGATGGACCTACTTCAATTTTTTGAGACAGTGAACAGACAAATTGATAGTGGAGAACCGGTGGATATTGTATACTTGGACTTTCAGAAAGCGTTCAACAAGGTTCCACATGTAAGACTTCTCAGGAAATTACAAGGCCATGGAATAGAGGGAGATATACTAAGATGGATAGGCAAATGGATATAGAATAGAAAACAGAGAGTGGGCATAAATGGGAAGTTCTCAGAATGGGAAAAAGTGACTGGAGGTGTACCCCATGGCTTGGTACTTGGACCCATCTTATTTAATATTTTCATAAATGACCTGGAAGAAGGAACATCCAGTGAAATCATCAAGTTTGCAGACAACACAAAGCTATGCTGGACAATCAGATCACAGAAGGACAGCGAGGAACTCCAGAGTGACTTGAATCAATTGGAGAAGTGGGCAAATAAATGGCAGATGAATTTTAATGTGGAAAAATGCTAAGTGATGCATTTAGGCAGAAAAAATAAAGATCACAAGTATAGTATGTCAGGTGTAACTCTGTGATGAGGCTCTTTTGAACCTGGGTGTGGCAGCCTATTAAAAATGAACAGCTATGTGGTGGAATGGGCAAGCATGAAAAATAAAATAGCCATTATATTTTCCTTCCATTGCTCTGGATTTACTAGTCAGGGTTTGTTTATAAGATAAGGACCTATCCAAGGGCAAAGGAGGAGGGTTTAAATGGCTAGATAAAATTACAATTGGAGAAGCCAGAACACAAACCAGATAAGACAAACAGGGGATAATATATTGCTGAGGTCACTGGAAACAGGAGTAGGCCTTCTCTCATGTCACTAGAATTAATATATAAGCTCTGTTGAAGACCAGAGAAGATACACACAGGCTGTAGCTTAGTTTTATGAAGTCCCATTGTTTCAATGTGTGCCCAGTCTGGTCTCCAGAGACCTGCAGAACAGATAAGGTTTGGCTTTTGACCTGGTTGCTACAGAGATGGACCTTTCTTCTTACTATGGAGATTACATTCCAGGGGAGGGGGTTCCCTCTCCTTTTTTGCAGGGTAAAGTTAGAAATGCTAATTGGATATACAAAATGATGAATTAAATTTTAGTAAACTAATAACATAGGGACTTTCATATTTAAGGGTTCAGATTGAAATATAATTACCTCTAACAATTGTACTGGAGGATGCATATAGGAAAATGTAGGGTTTATGGGAGTGGATTGGTCACTCCCCTTTTCTTTCAAGTTTCAAGTTTATTGGGATTTGTTATCTACGCAATATCATATATTTCAATGCGTATAACAATTGTTGTTTAAAATAACAATTAAAAAATTGGGGAGGACAAAACAAGATAATATGAACAAATTTTCACATTCTTTTACAAACTGGAACAAAAGGCAAAGGGGGTGAACTACAATTTTTAAGGAAAGAAAAAGAAACATTTAAGGAAAAACACATATTTTCAGTGCATGCTCTTAAATGACTCAGTAACATCGAAGCAGTAGTTTGACTTTTAAAGAGAAATGATTTAAAGCTGTGTGAATTAATAATTTTTCCTCTGTAAGTATATTGTAATACTTTTTTCCTGGTTTCTTCTGTACCTTTTCTTTATTAGATAAGCTAGTATTAAAATGTAACTTTTAAGAATTCTTGTGTGAGGGGGACGGACACTCCCCCAATATGCATACAAGCGCCTTTTATGGTATCAAGTATTCATGACCAATTAGATGCAGGCAGTAAAATGTCATCATGTATTAGGTATATATAAGTGAACCTAGCAGAACAGAATTTTGAGGGCATTATGTCAGGGAAGTTGCATTTACACTCTCTGACCTGTAATGTTCCTCCATTGTACAAATGAATGCCTTGAAACAGAACTGTCTGTTGAATTTTAATAAAATAATATTTTATCTGAAATATTTGTACAATTATCATCATGTCAGTGCACCTATGGGCAGGGTAGAATCAAAACTCTGCTCACTCTGGGAAAGACCAAATAGGAAAAGGACCTGGGTATACTGATAGATAGGACCCTGAAACCATCGGCGCAATGTGTGGTGGCGAAGAAAGCAAATAGAATGCTAGGCATGATAAAGAAGGGAATTTTGAGTAGATCAGAGAAAGTTAGAATACCGCTCTACAGAGCCATGGTCAGACCACACCTGGAATACTGCATCCAGCATTGGTCTCCCATACCTAAAGAAAGATATAAAACTGCTAGAGAGGGTGCAGAGACGAGCAATGAAGCTAGTGAAAGGTATGGAGAATCTGGACTACGAGGAACGACTTAGGAGACTGGGGTTGTTCTCTCTTGAGAAGAGGAGACCTTGAGGGGATCTGATCGAGACTTTCAAAATACTGAAAGGATTCGACAAAATGGAGTAGGGAAAGCAGTTATTTACAATGTCCAATGTGACACGGACAAGAGGATATAGACTGAAGCTGAGGGGGGACAGGTCCAGGATGAATATCAGGAAGTTCTGTTTCACGCAGCGAGTGGTGGACACCTGGAATGCTCTCCCAGAGGAAGTAATTGCAGAATTCACCGTTCTAGGTTTTAAGAGTAAACTAGATGCACATCTCCTCAAGAGTGGCATAGAGTGATATGGGTAAGGGTAAATTAGATGCACATCTCCCTTGAGAAGCATATAGTGATATGGGGACTAAAACTATGCCAGGGTAGACCTGGCGGGGCCTCCGCGTGTGCGGATCACTGGACTTGATGGACTCAGGGTCTGATCCGGAGATGGCAATTCTTATGTTCTTAATAAAAGAAAAAATAAAGAAACTAGAAAGTGTAGTTTTGCTTTTTTTTAAACTAAAAATGAAAGAAAAGAAAAAACTGACTAAAATGTCAGAAAACCGTGAGAATGGGAAGGCAGTGAAAGAAAATTTTTCTACAGCCGTTGAAACATGACTTCTTAGCTCTGTGGAAACTAAGAAACTGAGGGACCGCACACCTGCATCAGGTGGAAAAGCACTCACGCATGTGCAGTGCAGACTATCGAGAGCTTTCTAAGTTCTTAAAGTGGCAATGCACTTTTAAAGTGTCCATACCGGGGGATCCGTCGGTGATGTCACCCATCAGTGAGAATATGCTGCCTGCTTGTCCTGGGATAAAGAGTATTTAGGCCAAAAGTGAGAGTTTGTGAGTGAAAGGATTAATAAATTATTGAATGCCTGAAACTGGGAATCTGTTATCTACTTAGAGTGATTTTTCAGCAGATTTTAGTGTAGAATTTGAATCTATAGGATTTGTGAAGATAATTTCAGTTCTCAGCAGAGATAAAAATTAAAGAATATTTTATCACATTATCTCCTAAGGTAAGAGCTTCTATAATTTTAGAACAAGAAATTATTCATTCAGAGAAAAAAAAATTGGTTTTGTGAAGAGAACTGAGTTCCAGCATTTGGAAGCTTAAAAAAAAAGAAGTTTGGAGTTTTGGTTTTCTTCAGCTTATAATTTATAAAGTCCTATTTGTTGAATATCTTATTAAAAGCTGAACTAGTTTTTTGGTGTTTTTTTTAAGTGAGTGACTGTATTGGAGTATGAGTGGAAACAACTGCCTGCTGAGATTTGAAGTCTGATATTGAATTCCAGAACAAGAAGAGCCTGCTCTCTTTAGTTAAGTTCAGGGAAAGTAAAAATAAAGTGCAGACAGGTTATTAGACAGGGAAATACTTTGTTTTATTTTGCTATAGTCAGATAAACAGTATTCAGGTTCCTGTGTAGGCAGGCTCACATATAAGAAAATACACTCATAGGGAGACATTTTCTCTCCAGTTATTTTCTTTTAACCCAGGTTTAGGAACAAGAACACAGAAGAGAATTGAAGCTGAAAGAGGCCTGAAAACTCCACACATACACCAAGAGACTGAACTGAGGCATTTTTTGAAACAGTACCATAAACCTGCTTAAGAGAAGTAAAATAGTTATTTGGGACTATTTACTATAGTTAACAAGAAAAATTTTGGAAATTTTAAAGAAAAATATTTACCTGTGAACATTGAATATTGATTACGGTATATCTGATAATAGTACAGTTTAGGAGAATTCCAAGATGGCGGCAGCTTGCCTTCGGCGTCTCTGAGGTCGATCTAAGTAGGAACTTACTTGTTTCTGAACATTTCCTCATCATGGCGAGTATGCCACATTCAAAGTGAAAGGGAGCCGTTCGAGCTGACCCCCCCTGCGGCACAAACTTCTACTCCCTCACAACGTTCCATGTTAGAGTTCATTGGAGTTGGTTCCCCGACCATTGGTGGAGAGTCCGGCGGTTCCCCCTTCCCCCTCCCCCGATGTCTGTGCCACCGCCAACCCTGGCATTTAATGCGGCTGAGTCTCCCGATATATCTGTAGCCACGTGAAAACAGCTGGAGGGAAGAGAAATCATTGAGATAGCTCCTCAATTAAGAAAATCTGCTACGGTGTCATTGGAGAGCATTTGGGAAGCTCTCATGAAGATCAATACTACAGTTTCTGACTCTTCTAAAGAAATTGCTGCGCTCATGAGTACAGTTAATACCTTGGGAGAAAAACTACAAGGTACTACAGAGCAATTTAATAAGGAAATATCTCAGGTTAAATCTAAAGTTTCTGACTTACAGACCCTATCTTCAGATTTGGTTAAGACAAACTGAACTTGAACAGGAAAATAGAACAACTGGAAAACTATAATAGAAGATTAAATGTGCGGATTCTCAATTTTCCTCAATCAATTGGAGTGTGTCCTATAGAAATGCTAAGAAAATACCTCATTGAAGTTTTGAAATATTCATCTGATTTAATTCCTCCAGTTAATCGAGTATACTATATTCCTCCAAAGGGCTGGATTTAGATGAAAAGAGGCCCTAGGCTATTCCACTTATGAGGCCCTTTTACCTCCCATTTTTAAGTTTGTAAATTACATGAGAGATAATAAAATACAACATTACTGTGATATATATCAAAATGTTAAATGAAACATGTTGTTATTGGTACTAACCTTTATAAAAAATGTGACACGGATCTTGAGGCCCTAGGCTGAAGCCTAGTTAGCCTAGTTAGCCTATAGGAAAATCCGGCCCTGGAGCCACTCCTGAGCTAGGAGCAGCTGTGGAACAATTAAATCTTACAGAAATACTTGAATCATCAACTACAGATTGCACAGAGCGAGCTTCTTTATTAATTTCTTTCATTTTTGAGCAAGACGCAAATTCATTTTGAGACTATATTTTCGGAATTCTCAATTACCAATTGTTTTCAGACAGACTTCTTGGGTCACCAGGCCACCCAGTGGTTTAAAATATTAAGTGGATTTACTAAAAAGAAATTAAAAACTGGTTTAAGAGATATTTGGAGCATTGAGATTAAGCATTAAATTACTGCATCTCAATGGCCACGAATTTGGTCTTGGAGGATGAATTGTACGGTGTCTGCATCTATGAGACAAACTTGTTTTTTTATATTACTTAGAGCGATATGGACCCCTGTTAGGTTGCAAAAATTAGATAGTTCTTTGTCTAATAGATGCTGGCATTGTCATCTAGAAGTAGGAACTTTAGATCATTTATTGTTTTCTTGCCCATATATTATGAATTTTTGGAAATCAATTTGGGACCAAATTAATAATTTATTAGATAATCCAGTGGCATTATCTTATGATACTGTGATATTTGGTATGGAAATGAGAGCAAAAAGTCAGATTTCTGCTAACAACAATAAATTATTACTAATAATGACTGGGGTTGCCATTCAGCAAATTACATATAATTGGAAGAATTGGAAGAGATTAAATTATAACTTTTGGTGGAATTCTTTATGCCATATCTATAAAATGGAAAGATTTATTGCTTTACAAAGGGGATACTTTAAGAAATTTCAGGATGTGTGAAACATAAGAACATAAGAAGCGCCATCTCCGGATCAGACCTTCGGTCCATCAAGTCCGGCGATCCGCACACGCGGAGGCCCTGCTAGGTATACACCTGGCTTATTTTATAGCCAACCATATCTTTATATGCCTCTCTCAAGGAGATATGCATCTAGTTTGCTTTTGAAGCCTAGGACTGTCGATTCCGCAATAATCTCCCCTGGGAGAGTATTCCAGATGTCAACCACTCTCTGTGTGAAGCAGAACTTCCTGATATTAGTCCTGAACTTGCCCCCCCCTTAGCTTCATTTCATGTCCTCTTGTCCGTGTCAAATTGGACAATGTAAATAGTTTTTTCTGCTCTATTTTGTCGATTCCTTTCAGTATTTTGAAGGTTTCGATCATATCCCCACGCAGTCTCCTTTTCTCAAGGGAGAACAATCCCAGTGTTTTAAGTCGATCCTCATATTCCAGTTTCTCCATACCCTTCACTAGTTTAGTTGCTCGTCTCTGCACCCTCTCCAGCAGTTTTATATCCTTCTTTAAGTAGGGAGACCAATGTTGGACGCAGTATTCCAAGTGGGGTCTGACCATTGCCCTATAAAGCGGCATTATAACTTTCTCCGATCTACTCGAGATTCCTTTCTTTATCATGCCCAACATTCTATTTGCCTTATTTGCCGCTGCCGCGCATTGTGCCGATGGCTTCAGGGTCCTATCTATCAGTACACCCAGATCCCTTTCTTGTTCACTTTTTCCCAGAGTTGCACCTGACATTCTGTACTCGTATTCCTTATTTTTACTGCCTAAATGCATTACCTTGCATTTCTCCACGTTGAACTTCATCTGCCATTTCTCCGCCCATTTTTCTAACCGACACAAGTCGCTCTGGAGTTCCTCACTGTCCTCCTGCGATCTGATTGCCCGGCAGAGTTTTGTGTCGTCTGCAAACTTGATGATCTCACTGGATGTTCCGTTTTCCAGGTCATTGATATAAATATTAAAAAGGATCGGCCCAAGTACCGAGCCTTGGGGTACACCACTAGTCACTTTCTCCCAGTCGGAGAACTTCCCATTTATGCCCACTCTCTGCTTCCTGTTTTCCAGCCATTTGCCTATCCATCTTTGTATATCTCCCTCTATGCCATGGCTTTGTAGTTTCCTAAGAAGTCTTTTGTGTGGAACTTTGTCAAATGCTTTCTGGAAGTCCAAGTATATTATGTCCACCGGCTTTCCACTATCAATTTGCTCGTTCACGGTCTCAAAGAATTGGAGTAAATTCGTCAAACACGATTTCCCTTTCCTGAATCCATGTTGACTGGGTTTCATCAAGTCATGTGTGTCCAAGTGCTGAACTATGCTATCCTTGATCAGTGATTCAATCATCTTGCCGGGGACAGATGTAAGACTCACAGGTCTATAGTTGCCCGGTTCTCCTCTCGATCCTTTTTTGAAAATTGGCGTGACGTTCGCTTTCCTCCAGTCGTCTGGTATCTGACCAGTTCTGATTGACAGGTTTGCAAGTTTTTGCAGTAACTCTCCGATTTCGACCTTCAATTCCTTCAAGACTCTCGGGTGAATTTCATCCGGTCCAGGGGATTTGTCACTTTTAAGTTTGTCGATCTGGTAGTATATCTGATCTAAGTTCACTTCAACTGTGGTGAGGCTGTCCTTTATTTCTCCTGTAAACAGTTTCTCCACTTCAGGTATTGTTGAGGTGTCCTCCTTCGTAAAGACAGACGCAAAGAAGGAATTTAGTTTGTCTGCGATTTGTTTATCTTCCTTGATGTACCCTTTTCTTCCCATGTCGTCCAAGGGTCCCACTGCCTCTTTTGCAGGTTTTTTCCCTTTCACGTATCTAAAGAAGGGCTTGAAGTTTTTGGCCTCCCGGGCTATTTTTTCCTCATAGTCCTGTTTTGCATCCCTCACCGCCTTGTGACATTTCTTCTGTTCATCTTTATGTTTGTTCCAGGCTTCGGTTGTCTTCGTGCATTTCCATTTTTTGAAAGAGTCCTTCTTTTCTTTTATGGCTTCCTTCACCTGTATGGTAAGCCATGCTGGTTCTCCTTTGCCTTTAGTTCTCCGATCTTTGGAAATCCTCGGAATGTAGAGATCTTGTGCTTCTGCAATAGTATTTTTCAATAGGCACCATGCCTGGTCTACTGTTTCAAGTTTGTCCACCATCTTCTCGAGTCGTTTTGTTACCATGGCTCTCATGCAATCGTATTTACCCTTTTTAAAGTTTAAGGTGGTGGTTAAGGTTTTGGCATGTTTCCCTTTCCCGATGTCAAGTTTAAAGTTGATTACATTGTGATCACTCGTTCCCAGTGGAACCATGACTTCTACTTCTGTTATCGGTCCGGTGAGACCATTTAGGACCAAGTCCAAGGTGGCGTCGCCTCTTGTCGGCTCTTTTACCATTTGCTCCAGGAAGCAATCCCCTAGCACCTCCAGGAACTTGGCCTCCTTGCCGCAGTTGGAGGCTCCTAGTTTCCAGTCTATTCCTGGGAAATTGAAGTCTCCCAATATAACTACATTGCCTGTCTTGCATACTTGTTTGATTTCCTCCATCATTTCTGAGTCAGTGACCTCCGCCTGTCCTGGGGGACGATAGTAAAGGCCAATTTTTGTATCTGCGCCATTGTGACCAGGAATTTTGATCCAGAGGGACTCCAGCTTCTCTTTCCTGTCTGTTGTAATCATTCCAACAGAATCTATTCCTTCCTTAACATATAGGGCAATACCTCCACCTTTCTGCCCTTCTCGATCCCTTCTATATAGTTTGTATCCCTGTAGTACTGTGTCCCATTTGTTTTCTTCATTCCACCATGTTTCTGTTATGCCAATGATATCCATGTTCTCATGTCTTGCTATCGTCTCTAGTTCTCCCATTTTGTTTCCTAGACTTCTAGCATTTGTATACATACATCTAAGTTCCCTTCGTGTTACCTTTTTGGACCTTCTACTCTTGGCTGTCCTTACAGTTTCATTTACGGTATCCTTTACTGCTCCTGTGTTATCTCCCATGTTTGCTGTGTGGTCATCCCCTCCTGTGTCTGAGTTGACCCTTCCTGCTTGTTCTCCTTTGTTGGCTGTGAGGTCGACCTCTCTTGTGTATGAGTAGTAGTCCTTTGTTCCTACGTCGGGGCATCCTGTTGTTGTAAGGATTAAGTAAAATTATTTCCCTTTTAATTATCAGTTCAGGATATAGGGAGGGGGTATTTTTATTATTACATATATTATATAATAATGGAAGATATGGATGGGAGGGATGGGAAAGGGGAAGGGATAAAAATTTATATAATGTACCAATGATTGTTTATAAGTGATATATTTATTGTTACTGTGAATGAATATATTTTACACTTAATGTAATTTTGAAAATGAATAAAGAATATTAAAAAAAAAAAAAAGGAATTCTCAATTACCATTTCTGGGGAAAAGGGTTTGGATATACCCAGATGTTGCAAGACAAACAAATGAATGGTATAAACTTTTCCTGGCAATGAGAACTGAGACAGTGACGCTGGGTGCAACTTTTTTGCTTCACTATCCATGTAAATGTTTAGTTAAATACCTTGCAGTTAAATATGTTTTTTATTTACCTGAACCCTTGCACACATTTCTTAATTTGAAGAAGTTGTGTATTGGTAGTGTTAATTAATGTAATATAGGGAACCCTCTGCTAAGCCTATTCTTGTCTATTACGTTATTATTATTGTTTCTCTTCACATTTTCTAGGAACACTCCAAGTATTGATTGTGGTCTAAGAAGGTTTTAATTTATTTTCCTTGAGAATTGAATTAATTTTGCATCTTTTTACAGCTGTTTTTCTATTTTGTGTTAATTTTGAAAATTCAATAAAGATAAAGATTAGAATAGTACAATTTAGTAGAATTAATAGAGGAATATTATTTTAAGAATAGAATTTGAAATTATTTTGTATAGAATTTTTTAAACTGATGTTAAGAGTTTAGAATATTTATTTGAACAGTATAATTAAAACTATTTTTGCATTTCAAAGAGTGTTATTTAGTTTTACTCACCCCAAAGTCAAGATTTGGCTAGTGCATTTCTCTGTACACATCTCACCTCTGGTTCATACATAGCTTGAGGTAATTACCACCAACGACTACAAATTTTAGGTGAAGAAAAGCTGAGAAGTATGGGCTACAGAGAGGTGTGTGGTTGCACTATCTTGAATGAGTCACATGATGGTAAGTGCAGTCTGTCATCAGACACTGTCCTCTACAACCTCATAGGAGCATGCACAATTTGTGCAGACATTATAGGCATGGTGCTAACTCAGTTGGGTTCCTTTTATATTTTCCCAGTCCATATAGTGTATGGGCCCAATAGTGAGACTCAGGAGTCAGCCTGGCTACCTCCCACGGTCCATGGCGATCCCTGATATTCAAGGCCGGAGCAATATCTGGTTCAATGTTCACTGCTTGGACTTAGCATCTGGCCGGCTAATGCACAGTGCTGAACGATAGGCCTACTTTTTAGGTGGGTCTATCTAGCCACTAGCCTTAACCTGCTGTTAGTGATCTGTAACCTGTTGCTAAAGTCATCTGAGTACCTGAAGATTGGAGGGTGGCCAATGTTACGCTGATTTTTTAAAAGAGTTTCAAGGGAGATCCAGTAAATTACAGACTGGTAAGCCTGACTTCAGTGCTGGAAAAAATGGTAGAAACACATTAAAAAAAATAAATTGTGGCACACGTAGACAAACATGATACACGTAGACAAACATGATTTAATGAGACAGAGTCAGCATGGGTTCAACTGAGGGAGATTTTGCCTCATCAATTTGCTTGACTTCTTTGAAGGTGTGAATAAACATATGGATCAAGGAGAGCAGGTTGATGTACTGTATCTAGATTTTCAGAAAGCTTTTGATAAAGTTCCTCATGAAAGGCTCCTGAGAAAATTAAAGAGTCATGGGTAAAGAGCAGTTGTGCATTAGGAATTGGTTATCAGATAGAAAACAGAGGGTACATAAGAACATAAGAATAGCCTTACTGGGTCAGACCCAGTAGCCTGTTTTCATAGTGGCCAATCCAGGTCACTAGTACCTGGCCAAAACCCAAATAGTACTAATATTCTATGCTACCAATCTAGGGCAAGCAGAGGCTTCCCCATGTCTTAATAACAGACTATGGACTTTTCCTCCAGGAATTTGTCCAAACCTTTCTTAAAACCAGTTACACTATCCACTTTTACCATAACCTCTGGTAATATATTCCAGAGCTTAACTATTCTCTGAGTGAAAAAATATTTCCTCCTTTGTAAGGATACTAGAGCAACTTTTACAGTTTTCCCAAGCCAAATAAATTTAGTGAGTATACTATTTAACTTTTTATAAAATGACCCCTGAAAATAAACTGGCAACATACCCATTTGGTAGCAAACCACAGGCAAAATCATCATTTTGACCGTCTGAACTCTCCTCCATCAAGACAAATGTAATGGGTTCCATTGCTCACACATTTCTGTTACCTTCAGCAATAAGGATCTTTCATTTATCTTCATCGTTTCTTCCAACGTTTTCTGAACCCAAATGCCTAAATATTTTATACCCTCTTCTTTCCAGAGAAAAGGGAATGTGTCAAACAATCCTTTTGGACAGTGAACGTTTAATGGAAGAACCTCAGATTTACTCCAATGTATTTTATAACCAAAAAATTTACCAAATTTTTCAATTAAATCTAGTAAATGTGAAATGGTAGTTTCAGGATTCTTCAAATGAAGCAAAATATCATCTGCATATGCAGAGACGTTGTATTCACGACCTGCATAGGGAATACCCTGTATTTCCTCTGCCTGTTGAATAGCCAATAACAAGGGTTCCAAATTAATATCAAAAAGCAAAGGAGATAATGGACACCCTTGTCTAACTCCCCTCTCCAGACCGAATCATTTTGAAAAATTATTAATAATATATAACCTGGCAGAAGGGGAACTATACAAGGTTTGAATCATTTGTATAAATCCTGATCCAATTCCAAACCAATTCATTGCTTGATACATGAAGGTCCATTCCATACGATCAAAGGCCTTCTCTGCATCAAAGGATACAGAGAAGGCCGGATCTTCCATGGCTTTTGTTAAATTTAACATGTGGAAAGCCAGCCTAGTGTTATTTGAAGAATGTCTTTGAGCAACGAACCCCATTTGATGCATACCAATAATATAAGGGAGAGCCTTGGCCAAGCGCAGTGCCGATAATTTAGCCAACAATTTACCATCTACATTAATCAAAGAAATAGGCCTGTAATTTGAAACTAACATGGGATCTTTATTTGGCTTTGGCAAAACAATAGTCAAAGATTCTGCTATAGTACCTGTAATACAACCTTTAATCAGTTGAGCCTGATATAAATTTAATAGATGAGGTAATAGGGTAACTTGAAATGATTTATAAAACTCTACAGTGAAACCACCACCTGAAATGGATCCAATTCTAAGGGACTTCAACGCTGCTTGTAATTCTTTTAGTGATATAGGTGCCTCTAGACTTGGGAATCTGTTGTCCCTCAATCAACTTTAAAAACGCTATCCATCAATTTCTCTATTTGAATAAGACTCAGAAGAATACAAAGCTTTATAGAAGTTCAGAAATTGCTTTAAAATGTTTCCAGTTTGAGAATGAGTTTCACCCTTCTCATCTTTAATCGCAACAATTTTTACTTTTCTTTTTTTGCTTTAAGATAATTAGTTAATAATCTTCCCACCTTATTCAAGTTTCCATAATACAGAGCCTGTTGAGAAGAAATCTCATTATATTTATACTTTGCTTTTAAGAGGGCATGTAAAGTAATTTGTTGCCAATTTGGACTCTAAGGGGTAAATTCTCTATAGTACGTCTAAACTTAGGCGTGCTTTAGATGTCCGAAGTAATTGAATAATTATGGCGTTAAGGGTCTTAATGAGCGTTAATTAGGAGTTAGACGTAGCTAGACATCAGGTAGACGTCCAAAAAAGATAGGCTTCGGATAGACGTCTAAGGAAAGCATAGTCGCATCTATATATGTAGACGTGGGCGTGACATGAGCATAACATGGGAGTGGTGATGGGCAAGCACTACTTAGACGCTACTTAGGCGGCATACCGCGTCTAAATATCGTCTATAATGTAGGCGTAAGAAACGCTGGTCTAACATGGATTTTGCTTCATTTCAATGCGGTTTCAACTTTCTTAATTCCGGCTCCCCTTTAGACGCAAGTTAGACGTCCTTGGTGCAACAATAATTCCAATAGTGAGTTTGAATAGGTAATTTTCATCTTTTCTCTGTCCTAATAAATTTAATGACACCATATCAATAGAACACATTATATTGCATGGATAACAAACTACATTTCTGCCCAAAAATAATATAATTTACACATTGCACCACCTTTTTGGCTTTCCTGTTTTAAAAAAAAACCCTTTTTTTCTCACCAAACAGCACTGCAATCGGCTCTTTTTTGAAAGAAAAGAAAGAACAGCAAACACATATCATTATTGCACACATTACTTCATTTCTCAGCACTTAAAAAGAGAATAAACAGATACACACCTAAACATTCATCTTCCCTCATTGCAAAATGGAGGTCTTCAGCTGCACAAAGCTGACCTCATTGTGACCTCATCAATCTGCACCTTCAAAGTAATATGCCACAATTAAAAGATGCGCTGGGTGTAGAACTCACAAACTCTGGATGACTAGCACAGCATATTTACCCATAGAGCTACAGCAGCTTCTACTTAGGGCCATCTCACCACCCTTTCATATCATACTTGACTGATCTGCCTATGTATCATCTCATTAGCTATCATGTCACACTCAACTCAAAGAAAGCATTTCTGGCTCACCAGGTTAATGCGCTTGCTCCAATCTCTCAAGGTCACTGGTTCAAATCCCACCATCAGCATACCTCTTTTTCACAGCTTCCTATTAGCACTCAAAATGGTATATATATATATATATATGGTGGACTTTGCTGTTTTTTAGGGTTAGGATGTTATGCTGCAGGAGTGTGTGTTGGGGTGGGGGAGGGGGGTCTAGGATGACAGAGAACAGGCTGCTGGGAATTGGTGCAGATCATTTTAAGGATCAACTCAAATAAGTTTAAGCAAAGGAATGCCTAAAGATTTGGAAGGTTTTCTGGTAGAAAACAAATATCAAATATGTATTAAGGAATTGCAGCACAAATGACGCCGATCGTTAAGTGCAAAGAACACCGCTTTTCCGTATATGACGCCTATCGGAACAGATTACTTACAGTCATACATCCATTAGTACAGTGCTTAGAATGAAGATTAGCGTGTGAGCATGGTCTGGGTTGGACATTAGAAAAATGGAGCTTGCGTTCGATCAAAACAGCACTTTTAGACTCCACATCACATGTATTCAACCATACTTGGGAATATGGGTTTGGGGCTCAGTGAAAGCAGCGCTTTTAACCATTGAGCTACCACTCTTTTCTCTCAGCCTACTATGAGATGATAGCTAAGCTGCTTTTCCCTTAGCAGTTCACTAAGCTATGATATGACAAAAACTAAGCTATGAGAGGCCAAAAACTTCAAGCCCTTCTTCAGATACGTGAAAGGGAAAAAAACCGCAAAAGAGGCGGTGGGACCCCTGGATGACCAGGGAAGAAAAGGGTACATCAAGGAAGATAAACAAATTGCAGACAAACTAAATTCCTTCTTTGCGTCCGTCTTTACGGAGGAGGATACCACAAATATACCAGAAGCAGTGAAAGTGTTTAGTGGAGTAATAGAAGACAGCCTCATCACAGTTGAAGTGGAGTTGGACCAGATATACTACCAGATCGACAAACTTAAAAGTGACAAATCCCCTGGACCGGATGGAATTCACCCGAGAGTCTTAAAGGAATTGAAGGTTGAAATCGGAGAGTTATTGCAAAAACTTGCCAACCTGACAATCAGAACTGGACAGATACCAGATGACTGGAAGATAGCGAACGTCACGCCAATCTTCAAAAAAGGATCGAGAGGGGAACCGGGCAACTACAGACCTGTGAGCCTTACGTCTGTCCCTGGAAAGATGGTTGAAGCACTGATCAAGGATAGCATAGTCGGGCACCTAGATACACACGACTTGTTGAAACCCAGTCAACATGGGTTCAGGAAAGGGAAATCGTGTTTAACGAATTTACTTCAATTTTTTGAGACCGTGAACAAGCAAATTGATAGTGGAATGCCGGTGGACATAATATATTTGGACTTCCAGAAAGCATTCGACAAAGTTCCACATGAAAGACTTCTCAGGAAACTACAAAGCCATGGAATAGAGGGAGATATAGAAAGGTGGATAGGCAAATGGCTGGAAAACAGAAAGCAGAGAGTGGGCATAAATAGGAAGTTCTCAGACTGGGAGAAAGTGACTAGTGGTGTGCCCCAGGGCTCAGTACTTGGGCCGATCCTATTTAATATTTATATCAATTATCTGGAAGACGGAATATCCAGTGAGATCATTAAGTTTGCAGACGACACAAAGCTATGCCGGGCAATCAGATCGCAGGAGGATAGCGAGGAACTCCAGAGCAACTTGTATCAGTTAGAGAAATGGGCAGAGCGATGGCAGATGAAGTTCAACGTGGAGAAATGCAAAGTAATGCATTTAGGTAGTAAGAATAAGGAACACGAGTATAGAATGTCAGGCGCAACTCTGGGTAAGAGCGAACAAGAAAAGGACCCTGATAGATAGGACCCTGAAACCATCGGCACAATGCGCGGCAGCGGCAAAGAAAGCAAACAGAATGTTAGGCATGATAAAGAAAGGAATCACGAGTAGATCAAAGAAAGTCATAATGCCGCTTTATAGAGCAATGGTCAGACCACACTTGGAATACTGTGTCCAACATTGGTCTCCCAACCTAAAGAAGGATATAAAACTGCTGGAGAGGGTGCAGAGACGAGCAACGAAGCTAATAAGAGGTATGGAGAACTTGGAATATGAGGAACGACTCAAGAAACTGGGACTGTTCTCCCTTGAGAAGAGGAGGCTGCAAGGGGACAAGATCGAGACGTTCAAAATGCTGAAAGGCATCGATAAAACAGAGCAGGAAAATAAATTATTTACATTGTCCAACGTGACACGGACAAGAGGACATGGTTTGAAGCTAAGGGGGGACAAGTCCAGGACAAATGTCAGGAAGTTCTGCTTCACGCAGTGAGTGGTAGACGCCTGGAATGCTCTCCCAAAGGAGGTTATTAAGGAATCCACTGTGCTAGGATTCAAAGGCAAATTAGATGCACATCTCCTTATGAGAGGCATAGAGGGATATGGGTGACTAAAACTACATCAGGTGTATACCTGACTGGGCCTCCGCGTGTGCGGATCGCCAGACTCGATGGACCATGGGTCTGATCCGGAGATGGCAGTTCTTATGTTCTTAAGTTCTTATGACAAGGGAGCCAGAGACATTGGAGCGAAAGGTTCTGTAGCTCACTGAGTAAAGGCGCTGTACTGATCTTCCGGGGGTTGTGGGTTCAACTCTCGGCCTGTATTTTACTTGTGGCATATCTACCTTCCAGGTGCACCTTGATGATGCTTTCCACTTCTTATAGGAGTTGAATATAACATTACTGTACAACTTTCTGTGTAGCAGAAAAATAAACTTTTCCCCCTTCCATGCCAAGAATTTGAGTTCAACTCATCTTATATTTCTCCTTTTAAACATGGCATACTTTGTTAGTTTTTATCATGGTAAAGTATACATTTCTGAAATCATGAAGAAGAAATATATAAAACAGCAATGTTTTGTCTCCTAGCAGAATTAACTGCCTATAAGAAGCGGTATAAGCAAATCAAAATTGCTATTGTACGGTTTGTTATCTAGCATCTTTAAGGTATTATGCCACAATTAAAAGATGTGCTGGGTGTAAAACTCACAACCTCTGTACAACTAGCACAGGAGTTTAACCCATAGAGCTACAGCAGCTTCTGCTTAGACAGATCTCACCGCCCTTTCATATCATACGTGACTGAGCTGCCTATGTATCATCTCATTAACTATCATGTCACAATAAGCACAAAGAAAGCATTTCTGGCTCACCAGGTTAATGCGCCTGTTCCAACCTCTCAAACTCCCTGGTTCAACTCCCACCTTTGCTCATTTTAATAAGGTCCTAGCAGCTTCCTATTAGCTCTTATAACAGGGTCTACATGGTGGACTTTGCCATTTGTAAGGTGCACATTTCCCTTTCCAGGCAAACCTATTTTCAACTTACCATGGCTCAGACATCCTAAGCAGTGATGAGAGGAAACCTTTCCTCTGACAGCAAGATGACATTTGTGGATCGTCTGGTTAATGTGCTCTATTATGCTTTGTCCATCTTCTCAAGCACCCTGGTTCAAATCCCATCCTCACATTCACTTTTGTTTCCTTGCATCCTAACAGTTCTCATAAGTGGTGGAATTTGCTGTTTCTCATCAGCATTCTGCAGCCACAGGTGCATGAGATACTTTCATTTGCTCCCAACTACAAGCCATTCTAGTAGGAATGTGTTTCTTTTGATGCAATATAGGCATTGGCCAACAGCTATGAGTTAAATCAAACATCAGAGGGCTTGGACAGGTGTTGAAGGATGATACATGTGGTGAGATGGATCTTACACACATTAGTATTGGTAAAAGTAGTTTGGCTTGACATTTAGGGGGGGAAGTTGGGGTGGGGGATGGTGTTCAGCATGAGAGAGAACTGGTTGCATTAAAAATTAGACAATGGAGGCAGATAATAAAAGCTGAAGCAAAATATATTGAAGTAAAGGCATGGCTAAAAAGTTATCAGTTTTCTTGCCTGAAACAGTAATATAAACTATTTGCAAACTTTATTCAAGACTTGAACCCCTGATGTATGGAAGATAAAAAGCAGTGCTTTAAGGAATAGAGCTATAGAGAGAACTTTGTTTAGAATATAAAGTTACAAGGTGCAGCCAGCTTTTCAAGATACTTATAGACCATCAGACAACCAATGAGGTGTGGTGGGCGTGGTTAAGTGAGTATAAGAAGGTCCAGGTGAGCAGAGTTTCCTTTCTATTCTGTCCTATCGCTTATGCAGACGTTTGAGACTTTACTCTGTCTTAGTCTTTTAAATTTGCTTTCCTATCTCTGCCTCCCACCTCTCTCTATTCCACAGAGCCATTAACAGCTACATGTCATTCTAATATGTTGTTTTATCTTTTCTAGAAGCAGCTTGCTAGCAGCTCAGATAGTAAGTCCAGGTGAGAATGATAATTTGTAAGCTACTTAGGTGTCCCTATGATAGAACCAAAGAAACCAACCAGCAAGAACTGACTTCTTTTTATGGACTTTCATTGTGCATTATTGTTTATAATAGTTCTTCTACCTCTGGTAGCAAAATGGATATGTAAGTAAAATCTATGTGTTCACACATCTGAGAGGGTTTACTAATAGAGCTAAAGTTCATTCTTTGTAGAATCAAATTACAGGCCAGTTTAAATCATTTGAGGAATGGTTCTGTGTACTACCTCATTGATAAGAATAGGTCAGGTGTGTTGTGTGTGTGTGGGGGGGGACACTGCCTTTCAGTGGACATCAAATCAGTGTACATGGTTCAGGTGGAAAACTCCTAATGAGTGCCTAATGGGTTAGGCATCTTTATTATCAAAAGGGGTCAGCTGTAGCTGTTAATTTTAATAGGGAGTCCAAAGGTATGTTAGCACTTCTGTTACTTCTAGGTGTGTGTTGGTGACTGTGATGTGACATTCAGCCACAACTTCAGTGTTTAATTTTGGAGACATAGGTCTTTCTAACATGTTTCTCTCTATTCTTCATTTCAGGTTGAGTATGTTCATTACCCCAATGTGTTTGCCAGAGACCAGAAGAGCAGCTCAGCACACCAACTTGCACCTGGCCAAACAATTGTAGGTGAGAAAGCTATATGGTAACATTTATTTGCTTACTGTACTATTCTTCACTTGACTGTTAGAACTATACCTGAGTTACACCTTTATCTCTCTCTCCTTGGCCGCTGTCTATCTTTCTGTCTCCCCACCCCGAGCAAAGCTATCTGTCCCTAGCACAGTGTGGCCTTGTGTTTTTCCAAGAGGCCAGAGCTCAAGTACCAACAAGTAAAATAGGTGAGAATGCTTTCATGCAACCTTTCTTTGCCCTTGTGATTAATTAACTACACTTTTTTCCCTTCACAGGTATTTAATGAGAGAACTGTACATGGATGAGTTTTAAGCTCTCTTTTACAAAGAGAAATTAACCAATCAACTCTTCGTTGTCTCAATCCATCTTCCATGCTGTTTTCCTGGCCTGTCCAATTAAAATCATATACCATTTTTCACCTTGTGCTTATATATGTTTAGATTATAAATATCAAGGCCTATACACATTTACTAAGTCACCTTGTTAATTTGAGAGGGAATGGCAGGGCCCATTCAGCACTACCTCCAAAGAGAAACCCACACAGGAAACCTATAAACCAATATAAACTTTTTTAATTAAAAATAAAATATATCTTTTAAAACTTTGAAAACAAAACTATATACAAAGGGGAGTAGAGGGATGGAAAAGAAAGGGTGGGTGAACCCCCAAGAGCAGCTTGAGCTACCTCAGGAGGAATCAGGAGCTATGTAAAAGGCCAGGCATTGAGAGTACGGTGGCTCATGGCTGGACGCATGCCCTCCCTCCTCACCATGCTCCAACCTAGTCAGCCGTTCCCTCAATGACTGGTGCTCCTGGATGAGGGTGACAGGGCCTCCTCTATCCTCCCCAACCTCTCCAACACAGCCCCTAATCCTGGAACTGTCTGTGTTGGAGAGGTTGAGGGTGCATGGAGGAGGCCGGCCTCCTCCTGAGGCTGGTCATGCTGCTCTGGGGGGGAGCCAGAGAGGGAAGGGGATGGGGTGGGGTTTAAAAACAGAAGGGGCGGAGAGGAGGGGGAAGGGATGTGACGGGGGAAGGGGTGTAATGGGGGAAGGGGTGTGGGATGGGTGGCCTCTGGGTAGTGCCCTTGCCCAGGCCTCGCCTTGGGCCTCGGCTTCTTCTGCCTCCCAGGCTTCTGCCAGCTCCCGGGCCTGCTGCTCCGCCCGGGCCTGCGCCTCTGCCTGGGCCAGCGCCTCCGCCACCTCATGGCCGGCTCCTGAACTCTCAGGGGGTGTTGCTGCAGCTGCTGCTTCATCTAGACAGGAAGGAAACAAGATACCATCAGGTAGGTGAAGTAAACTTTTGAACATGGCATTCTTTTACTGCTTTCTTTCCTTGTAATATTAATAAAACTGCAAAACATGCACCTCCTAAAAGGAACCTTATAAACATTTAGGAGATAGGCAATACCCGGTGTCATCTGCAAGCCCTGCTGCTAGCTCTACTTGTGCCAAAGCAGTACCTATTTGTGAGGTATGAGAAACAATCTTAAAAGTCTTGACAACAGACAATGAGTTCTACTAGATTTCTAGGAGATGTTAAGACAAAGGGTGGGAAATTGCAGTCCTCGACATCTCCTTGTAGACAAGGCTTTCAGGATATGCATGAGAGCTTTTTGCTTAGGCAGTGCAGGCAAATCTCTATCCATTACATTAACGGGTGCTAGAGTAGATGTCTGTCTGGGTATTTTTTTTCTTTGTCTCTCCTTGCATGCTGCCTGTCTGTCATTTTTTCTGTCTGTGAATCTGCCTCCTTCCTCCCCTCCCTCCGATGCCAGCCTGCCTTCCATTGAAAACCCCCATGCCAGCCTGCCTCCCATCCCCCTGAGCAGCATATTTCCATGGAAATCCCCCCGATGCCATCCTGGCTGTCTGCCTTCCATTGAACCCCCCACCCCCGTTACGATGCCAGCCTGCCTGCTTCCCATTTCCCTTCCACTGAAACCCCCCCATGCCTGCTTGCTTGCCTCCCATCCCCCTGAGCAGCATGTTTCCATGGAACCCCCTCAGACCATCCTGTCTGCCTTCCATTGAACCCCCCACCCCTCCTCCGATGCCAGCCTGCCTCCCTCCCATTCCCTTTCCACCTGCCTGACTCCTCCCCGCCGCCGACCCGGCACAACCGAAACCCCCGTTGACCCTCCCACCACTACAGGGCTGACAAACCCGGCAGGAGTAGCAGCGTCGCAGGCACAGTAAACGCTGCTTCGGGTCTTCTACTGGCCTAATTTCCTCTGCCACATCCCTGATGTCGTCAGGGACGCGGCAGAGGAAATTAGGCCAGTAGAGGATGAGTGTCATATCGCACTGTGACCTAACACTCTTATTTATGTCTTGACCTCTAACACAGAAAAATGGGTGACATATTTTGCTGGCCTTCAGTGATAATAGGATAGGGAGCACACATGGATGATAGGCCAAAATGCTGCGTCTTGGACTATAGGAAGCAACATGAGTAAATTTAGGTTTGTACACCATTATGGCATTAGTTTAAATAAATGCATTCAGGCTTCTTCTCTTATCCTGGTGTGCCAATAAAATGGGTCGGCTAGGATGAGAAGCAGCAGCACACTTCAATAAGTTTATACTATATATGAGCTGTTTGGAATCACTTACATGTGGCACAAAGATTAAAAAGTGCACTTTATGAATGACCATGATTAAGAACTGGAGGTTGTAAGTTCACATCCCACTCTGCCACCTTTTGGGGGGGGTTTAATAAGAAAGCAATATTTTGTACTGATTTATGTAAAGAAAATATATTTACTTTATTCTTTGATCACTTGAATATGAATACTTACATTCCTGGGATAGGAAGCCAGGCGATTATACCTCCTGTTGAGGCGCTCCTAGGAGGCTCTAAATTGCAGGAAGGTCCTCCTCCTTCCTGCTATTTTAAAGTAGTGATGCTCCTTGGGGAGGAAGAGGCTTGCTAGGAGGTGGGAGTCCTCAGATGAAAAGTTTGGGCTCCTTCTAGCAGCCATTTTTTGAGAAATCAATTGTGTTGTAAAAATCGGTGATTCTGTGACATCACAACGCTGAAACAGCATGACGTCACTCAATGCCGCATGGGCGTACTTATAGGCCCGCAAAACGCTAAGGACGTCGTTTTTCCGCATACGACGCCTATGCGGGACTAAGTAGGATTTAACAACGCCTAAGTGTCAGAGGTTAATTAGACGTGTATAGCATATAGAGGGCTGTAAAACAGCAAATTTTTGTCTCCTTTACACTCCTGTCCGTTCGTGCTTCTGGTGCTTGATCTGTGATATTGTAACTTTGTACTGTGATCTCACTTAAATTAAAAAGATGTGCTGGGTGTAGAACTCACAATCTCTATATGACTAGCACAGGCTCCTAACCCATAGAGCTACACCAGCTTTTATTGAGATGCATCTCACTGCCCTTTCATATCATACTTGACTGAGCTGCCTATGTATCATCTCATTAGCTATCATATCACACTCAGCTCAAAGCATTTCTGGCTCACCAGGTTAATGCGCCTGATCCAACCTCTCAAGGTCACTGGTTCAACTCCCACTCTCACCATCCCTCTTTTTCACTGCTACCTATTAGCTCTCAAAGGAGTATATATATATATGGTGGACTTTGCTGTTTTCAGGGTTAGGGTTAGGGTTAGGGCTAGGGTTAGGGTTAGGGTTAGGGCTCAGTATCTCAGTGAGTAAAAGCGCTGTACCAATCATCCGGAGGTTGTGAGTTCAACTCCCGGCTTGTCTTTTACTTGTGGCATATCTACCTTCCAGAAGCACCTTGATTATAACATTAGGGTTTTATGCTGCAGGAGTGTGTGTTGGGGTGTTGCAGAGGGTGTCTAGGATGATAGAGAACAGGCTGCTGAGAATTGTTTTACTTTTGCTTCTGTTCATTCTAGTTATTCTCATGGAGCCCACCTTCCCGCACAGCATGGATGGCGGCAGTGCCAGCAATGCCAGGAGCGGGCCAGGTCCAGGGCGACTTGAGGTGGGTTGAGGCAGCCGGCGTCAGTGCAGACAGCCTCGGAAAGAATCCCTCGAGGTGGATGTTGGCTGCACAGCTGTGGGTGGCTGCAGACCGTACTGCCTGTTGGCTGCGGCAATCCACGGTGGCAGTTGGCTGTGGCCTGTCTGGAGGACGACGAGGAGGAGCTGCAAGAGCTACACTGAGGTAGGAGGTGAGGAGAGAGAGACAGATGGGAGGATGAGGGAAAGGACAGTCTTCAGCGGCTCGGAGCCTTCCTCCCGGCTGGGCAGAAGGAGGAGGCTTTGGCAGTGGTGGTTTTGGTGGTGAGTGAGGGTGGGAGGGGGGAGTCACCGGCTGTGCTGTGTGTCTGCGAGTTGCCTGGCTGCTGCATCTGCACTCCTGCTGGCCACAGACCTACTGATCACAGAGGCACGCAAGTAAGTGCGCATACGCGGCTAGGGTTTTATTACATAGGATATAGACCTATCACATCCTATTTTCATCTCAAACACATTAGCAATACTATACACAATACATTACAAAGTTGAGCTTGGGTTTGATAAAATAAACAGCATAATTTGACTCTATTACATTTATTGAAAAATACTTAAGAATATGGGTTTTGCATCCATGACAGCAGTGCTTTACACCATTGAGCTAGCAGTCTTTTGCCTCAACTGATTGTGAGATGATAGCTAAGTAGATTATACCTTAGCACATCACAAGGTATGCTATGAAAGGGGAGCCAGAGACGCTGGCGTAAAAGGTGCTGTAGCTCAGTGAGTAAAAGCGCTGTATTGATCATCCAGAGGTTGTGAGTTCAACTCCCAGCTTGTCTTTTACTTGTGGCATATCTACCTTCCAGGTGCACCTTGATGATGTCACAATGAGGTCAGCATTGTGCTGCTGGCTACTTCCTCTTCCTGTGAACTAGAAGCACATTCAGGTCTGATCTGTGTTTTGATTCTGTTTCTAAGTTGGGCCAGTGTAAGTTTTGGGATTTACCTTTGGTCTGAAGAATGAGCTGATTGTAGCAATGTTTTAAGACCAGGAGAGTGTTATTTAGAGCAAGATATCACTTCTAAACTATTCTCTCTCAAATAATGTCTCTGGGAAATCCAGAGAAAGCTCATTGGATGACTTAGGATGCCTTTCCTGCCAGTCTTTGTGGCACTTAAACTAAGTTTATCAGAAGTCTATATGGTGTTCAAAGTCCTATCCTTTCCACTTCTAATAGGAGGTGAGTATGACATTACTGTACAGCTTTCTGTGTGGCATACATCTACAGTTTCCCACCTTCCATACTGATAATGTAAGTTCAACACCCACTTCTAGTTCTCCTTTCAAACATAACATATTTTTTTACTTTGTATTAATGGTAAACTCTACAATTCTGATATCATAGAGGAAAAAGCTACAACACAGCAGTGTGCTCTGTCTGCCATTCCCTACCTCACTGATATTCCCAGATCAACTCCCACTAAAACTAATATATTACAGAAAATATATAGTTTACAAAATGGTATACTGTGTTTTGATTATCCTTTTCATCATCCTATACTTTGGGTTAATTATGTGAAAGCTTACAATGCTGAATGACTGATAATAATAATAATAATAATAATTTTATTCTTATATACCGCCATGCCCATCGAGTTCTAGGCGGTTCACAATAATTACATTAGGATCCGCATTGACATGCCGATTTACAAACAATGTTTTGGGTTTACAGGCAATGTATTGGGTATACAAACAATGTATTGGATTTAGAACACCTTCTGCCGAACATGGCTGAAGAAGAGGGAGTGGGAAGTAGAGAAGGAGGAAAGCGGTCAATAAATCAGTAAAGAGTACTTCTTTATATATACTTATATTGAAAAAACATCGTACAGACGTCTATCTGCCGTCTAAGCATGGCCATTTGGAGAAGTCTAGATGACGTTTCAGAAAGCCGCGTCTATCCTACGCTCAGCGTCTGTACAGACATCTACCAGACGCCTAACTACCGTTGATTGACACTTGCGCTTCTTGGACGTCTAAAGCACGCCTAAGTTTAGACGTATTATAGAGAATTTACCCCTAAATCCTTAATACTATGTTCCAAATTAGTATCCTTACAAAGACCAATTGCGGAGAGTGGGGTACATTTTCCCAACTTTTATAGGTACCATCAAGCCTATATAATGCACCAGGGTATGTACTGGATCCACCCCGAGCTCATGGAAAATCTCCTGGATTGGCTATTTTTAGAATGGAAATTGATGTCCCCGATGCAATTGTCTCATGTGTTAAGTATCAAGTTGCCCAGATGGGTTAAGGACGATAGTATTTTATTGGACACCTGGAAAACTTTAAAATTTATTAATAAATTAACAGATGTTCCAGTAGAGAATTCTACTTTTCAGGCCTTGTGGTTAAACTCCAAGATTCAAATAGGTGGATCTGGGATCGCCTGGAAGCAATGGATCAAAGCAGGGATTCGAACACTTGATGTTATCTCAAATAAGAAAATGCTTGAGTTTTCACAACTGCAACAAACATTTAGTATTGCTAATTCTCAAAATTATAAGTGGTTGCAGTTGAAGCAGGCCATTCAGAAAGGGTTCCCTGATTTGGCAAAATCTAAAATATTATTATAGTTTACAGATCCTTTCCTTCCAGATGGATTTGTTAGGGCATCAGGCTGCCAGGTGGTATAAATTAATATCAGAGTTCTTGAATAAAAAACCCAAAAATGGTCTTCGTGACATTTGGAGCATCGAGATAAAGCAGTATATTTCTGCGTCTCGATGGTCATGTATTTGGACTTTGAGACTGAAATGTACAGCGTCAGCATCTATGAGACAGACATGTTTTTTTTATTACATAGATCTTTTTGGACCCCTGTTAGGTTACATAAGTTAGATAATTCTAAATCTAATAGATGCTGGCACTGTCATTTAGACATTGGGATCTGTTGTTCTATTGTCCTTTGATACTTAACTTTTGGAGATCAATATGGGGTAGAATAAATAACATTTTGGAATCATCAATTCCTCTAACGTATGAGGCAATTATTTGTGATACAATATTACATGTTAAACCTCCTTATAGATCAATATAAAAGTCGTCTTTTCCTTATGACTGGGATAGCCATCCAGATGATCACCTGAAATTGGGAGAAATGTGATTGTTTAAATTTTTTGTTCTGGTGGGCAAGTCTTTGCTCTAGTTATAGATTTGAAAGAATAAATGCTGAAAATTTAGCACATGGTAATATATTTAAATTAATATGGGGCCCATTGGCATCTTGTGTTACATAAGAACAGCCTTATTGGGTCAGAACAATGATCCATCTAACCCAGTATCCTGTCTTCATGAAGGCCAATCCAAGTCATAAGTACCTGGTAAAAACCCAAATAGTAGCAGTATTCCATGCCACTGATCCAGAGCATTTTTTATATTTATAAAAGGAAAACTGACTGTGATAATACTAATTACCAGTGAGGAGAAAGCGAATAATTCTTTAGATGTATGCTCAGAGAAGTGAAACTCTGAAGAGGAGGTAAAAACCTCCTCTTAAGGTAAGAGTTTACCGTCCAGTCATTGCATTTACTTTATAAATAATCACTCTCTGACCACTGGTAAAACATATATGTTAAATTTTCTTGCAGAGTTGGCATAAATTATGCCAACTCTGCAAGAAAATTTAACAATTAACATATGTTTTACCAGTGGTCAGAGAGTGATTATTTATAAAGAATATGCAATGACTGGACGGTAAACTCTTACCTTAAGAGGAGGTTTTCACCTCCTCTTCAGAGTTTCACTTCTCTGAGCATACATCTAAAGAATTATTCGCTTTCTCCTCACTGGTAATTAGTATTATCAGTCAGTTTTCCTTTTATAATCATAGCCATTTACTGACTATTGTTTATATAAAAAACCCCTGTGTTTGGTTTTTACTGATCCAGAGCAAGCAGGGGCTGCCCCCATGTCTATCTTAACAGCTGACTATGGACTTTTCCTCCAGGAACTTGTCCAAACCTTTCTTAAAACCAGATACATTAATCGCTCTTATCACATTCTCTGGTAACGCCTTCCAAAGCTTAACTATTCCAAGTGAAAAAATATTTCCTCCTATTTGTTTTAAAAGTATTACTCTAACTTCATCGAGTGTCCCCCTAGTCTTTGTAAATCTTGATGCAGTAAAAAAAATCAATCCACATGTACCCATTCTACACCACTCAGGATATTCTAGACCCTCAGCCATCTCTTTTCCAAGAGGAGCCATCTCTTTTCATACAAGAGGAGTTCTATGCCCTTTATCATCTTGGGCACTGTTCTTTGAACCTTTTCTAGTGCCGCTATATCTTTTTTGAGATAAGGTGACCAGAACTGAATGCAGTACTCTAGGTGATGTCACACCATTGAGCGATACAACATTCTTGACTTTGACTGTAACCTCTTCACTGATTGTCCAGCACTTCTTGCTGTAAATCGCCTCGAACTTCCATGGCTTTGGTGGTATATAAGAATAAAATTATTATTATTATTCTTAGTCTTGTTTACCTAATTTCTAGCATCTTATTTGCTTTTTTGGATGCTGCTACACATTGGGCGGAAGGTGTCAGTATATTGTCCACATTGACAATCAGATCTTTTTCTTGAGCGCTGACCCCCAAGGTGAACCCTAGCATCTGGAAACTATGATTTGGATTATTCTTCCCAATGTGCATCACTTTGCATTTTTCCACATTAAATTTCATCTGCCATTTGGATGCCCAGTCTTCTAATTTCCTAAGGTGTTCCTACAGTTTTTCACAATCTGCATGCTTTTTAACAACTTTGAACAGTTTAGTGTCATCTGCAAATTTAATCACCTCACACGTAGTTACAATTTCAAGATCATGTATAAGTAAGTTAGATAGCACCAGTTCAGGTAGAGATCCCTGCGGCATAGTCTATTATTGAGAAAGACATGGGGGAAACTATTGCATGCCCTGGATCAGTAGCATGGAATATTACTACTCTTTGGGTTTTGGCCAGGTACTAGTGACCTGGATTGGCCACCATGAGAATGGGCTACTGGGCTTGATGGACCATGTTCTTATACATGATCACTGTTTCCCAGTGAACCCAACACAGTTACCTCCAAATCTAAAATTGCTTCTTGGAGCAACTAGTCCAGGGGGAGCAGTTATTTATGACATCTAGGAATTTTACCTCCCTAGCACTCCCTGATGTAACATTTATGTTGGGGTAGTTGAAATCATAAATACCCAAATTTATATGTGCTCAGGCTATGTGATAAGGATCCTGGAGCTAATAAACCAAAAGAAAGAAGGTTAAAAAGTGTTATCACTGATTCCTAAAGTCAGTTAAGAAAAAGGAAAAAATATCTTCATAATGGGCACTCGGCATTTGTTGCCACCCCATATCATCTCAGGACACCTGCAAGTAGTTCACAGATCTGTGGTTCTTTGACAAATGTGGATTTATTAAGGGCCGCAGTCATAAATGACAAACTACAAACATCTTCGAACAGCAAATACCAACATACCAAGAACATACAAAGAACATTTTAGATACCATTGCAGAATTTCATATTGCAGCATATTGATTCACATAACAAGCAACTTATCTGTAGATTGTCCAACATAGCTGGCCAGGCTACCATTGTTCTCCTGGAAGAGCCATTCAAGCTGCCCCCATGGCTTCTCTCCATCCCATTCAAGGAAGGGTCCATTCACCTGCCAGTTGTCAAAGTAAAGGCCATATGGCCTTCCCACCCTCCAAGCAAGGAGACATACCTCTTGAGTGTTTACATCACCTGCTTCTGCCATGCAATATGTTGCCACTTCTTTTGCTGCTAACAAATGTAACGCTGTGTTCTTGGTCGTATGCTATGCCTATGACCGCACTGTGATCTCCCGCCATGACCCGGGATAGCGAAACCTCGCCCTATACCCCCATTCAAACCCACTCAAGTGTAATGGGCCAAACTCCTTGCCTGTAAGAGTAAGTGCATTGGATCCTGAGTAAGCGCATCGGGTCAATATATGCCCGGGCCACTATTCAAACCAACTAACATGTGATGGGCCAAAAACTCCTTGCCATTGGCCTAGATTTTCTATGAGTAAGCCAGATACAGGTAGTGAAACCTAGAAGATGCAATTTAGCAAGAACACAGAATAGCCTACAAAATTCTTCTGTTAACATTTAAAATCCGTTCTACCAATACCCCTAATTTCTTGAATAGAATACTGATTCTTCATGATTCCCAAAGAAATCCTCCACTCCATTTCCCAAAATCTTCTTGCTGTACCTTCCCTGAGACATATTAACACAATGCGCCTATACATTGTTTTCAATTACCAACTCCCACTTTGTGGAATGCCGTTCTGAAGTATTTAAGAGAAGCCATGACCATTTCAGACTTTAAGTCTAAACTTAAAACAAATCTGTAGAAGGATGCTTTTAATGTTTCATCGTCCTGCTAAGGATGCTCTCTCTTTGAATCTGATTGATTCACATGGTATCAGCTCCCTTTCTAATGTCCATTCCACTTGTTCTTTCTCTATAAATAATGTAGTTCTACTGCCTCCCTTCTGTACCAGTTTGTCCGTCAGTCTTGTACTGTTAAGTCCTTGTATGATATACTTTTGCTTTACTTTGTAATCTTTAAATAATCTTTAATGTGGTATGTACACCGCCTTGAAATCTGATATGGCGGTATAATAAGATTTTAATAAACTTGAAACTTGAATGGTCATCCAACAAGCACCATACAGCTCATGGACTGGAAGTCTAGCCATCTAACAAGCCATGAATAGTGGAATATCTAATTTATCAACCTCTGAGCCGAGATAAGGACATGCAACTAAACCCAGGTGAGCCACTCCTAGGACTAGTAACATTCCAAGCTGATACTCCCAAAATATCATACGGAAATAATAGCATGTCATCGTCCCTGGGTGATCCTCTCCAAGGGCTGGTTGCACTCCCCACTGATCTCTGGACTTAAACTACCGACACATACCTGGTAGCCTAGATGGGTTTACAACAAATGCCCCTGTACAACATCTGAGACAGAGGGGTGTGCGCTAGTTATACCATAAGAAGAGGACAAGCAAGAAAGGATTCCTCCAATCATAGCCCTCATGGGGCTTATCAGCAGGTTGTGAAGGGATCCTATTTTGGGGATGATGTAGCAATCAGGCTAACCTGGAATGAGAAAATCAACTGCAATAGGTATAACCCCCTGGTTCCAGTTTTGTGATGATGTAGAAATCAGTCTACTTTGGAATGATCCAGTCAACTGCCATAAGTACAGTATTCCTGAAAGGGATATCACAGCTGCAAACCAAATATATATGTGGAGATGCCTACACTAAGGCAAAAGATTAGCTTGCTGATAAACTGCTTAGAGCCAGCATCACCAGAAAAATAAGACTGCCTATGCATTTCAGCAGACAAAGTTTGAGGCTAACAATCCCTGATGAGAAGAATAACTAATTTCCAACAATCGCCAGCAGGGAGATAACCAGCAGCAATAAGGGAACTCAACTCTGATCCTATTATCCCCAGCATGACCCTATTATCCCCACCTAACCCTAAACTGATCTGAGTATCCCCAGCATGAGCCACCTAACCTCCAAAACGGATCCGAGTATTCTCGGCATGAGCAACCCAGCCACTTCTAGGGGTATTCCAGGTTACATCCAAGCTGCTGCAGGATGTTAAACAAATGGTCTGCTATAGGTGTGCAATATGTGATTAAGAGAAGGGGTACTGTCATTTGCAGCTGAGATACCATGTGGCCGCAGGGTAATACCAAAGGCCAAACAAGTTTCAAGTTTATTTAAGATTTCATATACCGCCAATCAGCCTTCTAGGTGGTGTACAATGTCATAAAAACATGTATTGACTAAAAAATATATTTAGGGAAACAACACATCATTAAAAACAATTAAAAACAAAAAGAAACAGAAGGAAAAAGGGCTAGAACTACAATGATCAAATAGAGAGAAAAACATATAGGGAAGAAAATAAAAGGAAGGGTGACAAAAAATAAAATAAAACTATGTAGCCCTGAAAAGGACATTTAGGTCTCAAAAGCGTCAAGGAAAAGAAATGTTTTTAACTTCGTCTTAAAATGGTGAAGAATAGATTCTTCCTGTAAATGGGCCGGAATACTATTTCAAAGAGATGGAGCGCTAACAGAGAAAATGGTAAACTCATTGTGCTGATATACTTCAGAGATGGAATAGATAGATTTTTGGCAGATGATCTTAGAGTCTTAGAAGGACTATAGGGGATAAGAAGATTATTAATAAATTTGGGTTGGCTATTTTGTCTAGTTTTAAAAGTTAGTAAAATAATTTTGCAAGTGATTCTGTGTTCTACTGGCAACCAATGAGCTTTATGAAGGAGGGGGGGTGACATGGTCTAACTTCTATGCATTAAATATAATCTTTACAGCAGTGTTCTGTATAATCTGTAGTCTTCTTATTTATTTCTTAGTTATGCCCTTGTAGAAAGCATTACAATAATCAATGCAGGAAATCACAAGAGAGTGGATCAAAATATTCAGAGAAACGGGTTCTAACAATTTGGATATGGACCTAATCATATGTAGCCAGTAAAAGTAGCGCTGGACCACTGTGCTAATATGAAGATGACAATTGAGCTTACTATTGAAAGTGATTCAGAGTAGTTTTAAAGAGGACATAACTTGAAGAGATTGAGTTTTAAATGTAAGAGGAGATGGCAGAGAAAGGAAGGTTTCCTCTATTCACTGTCATCATGAAGGTTTTCTCCATTCACTGTCACCACAAATTCAATTGGAAAAATTGGCGTAATGAAGAAATGGTCCCTAGCTTCTGGAATGATGCAACCAATCCGTAGAGCCAAGTTATTTAGCAAATGTTGCAAATGATATGTACACAGGTGTGCTTTCCACAGTGGCTCAAACAACTGAACATCCTCCCACTGCAACCTCTTGTAAGAGGACAAAAGGAATGGGTAGGAAAGTGTCAGATTACGTGATAGATGTAATGTAACCCTATTCTGACAGCATACCTCAACCAGACTGCCAATGCCTATGGATCCTGTCGCCTAGAACCTACTCCTTTATTCTAATCCTAGAGCCTCTGTTATTACAAATAACATACTGTCGCCTTTTTTTACTCTACAGCAAGGTACTCATCAAGGATGTCCCTTCTCTCCATATCTTTTCAATTTGGCCCTCGAACCCCTTCTTTTAGCCATTAACTCTCATAAAGATATCTCCGGCATCCTGATTAATAAAACAGAATATAAACTTTCAGCATATGCTGATGATGTCTTAGTATATCTCACCCAACCAGACAAATCCCTACCTGCTCTCTTTAATCTAATTCAGGTCTTCTCTTCATTTTCTGGTTACAAAATGAATAAGCAGAAGACGGAAGTACTACCTCTTAACAAGTATTCACGTCCTGAATTGATCCAATCATTTGACCTTCTTTGGTCTCCGTCACATATAAAATATTTGGGAATTAACCTCTATACATCCCTTCCTGCTACTATTAAACATAATAGTGATAATCTCATAGCTATTCTTAAATCATTAATACAATCTTGGCATCCCCTTCACCTTTCCTGTTGGGGTAAGATAGAGACAATCAAGATGGTAGTAGCACCTAAAGTTAACTTCGTGCTCAGCATGATCCCCCATATATTCTCGCCTCACTTTTACAAACTGATTGATAAACACATAAATATCTTTATATAGAATAACAAACCGCCTAAAATAGCTCTTAAAAAACTTAAAGCTCCAAAGACCAAAGCAGGAGTTTTTCTTCCAGATTTTCTAACTTATCATAAGGCATTTATAGTACAACAGACCACCCACTGGTTTTCCACCTCGAATGCTTACGTCCCCCTATGGCTCCAACTTGAACGTGCTCTCTACCCGGCATATCTGACGTTGGCCCCGCTATTAACTTCTGATGCTTTACTTTCATCTGTAAACCCCATCATATCCCAATCTGTTACCTGTCTCCTTGAATTCGATGAGCTGTTAGAAATACCCGTTAGAACTTCAGCATATATCTCCATTTGGTATAACTCATCTTTTCTAATAAATAAAAAACCAATAATCTGGCCTCAATGGTCCAGACTTGGGATACAATACTTGACAGACATCTGTACCCCCTCTCTACAACTTTTGACCTTCTCGGAGTTGCAAGCCAAATTCGCCCTTTCGGCCTCATCGTTCTATCAATGGCTTCAACTCACCTCCATGATAAAAAAAATCTAAAGTCTTACAGCTGAAAACCTTAAGAACCCCTACTAAACTTACACTGTTTCCCAAACTCCTAGTAATAGGCCATGTTGCTTCACATCTCTATAAAATACTTCTGAACTCCCGAACTGACGTTCATATCCCCGTACAAAACTCCTGGGAATTAGATTTAAATTGCCATCTACAAGATAAACAATGGGAAGTTTTTTGGTCTAAAACTATCCGAACTATTCCATCTGCCAACTCTATGTAATCCATGTTCTTTCTACATCACAAAGTCACTTGGACGCCTCAAAAACTACACGTCTCAGGTCTGCTGCCTGCTAACAAATGCTGGAACTGTAAATTGCATCCAGGTACTTTACTGCATATGCTTGTGGAATGCCCCTGCTTACAAAACTTCTGGACGGATGTCTGGTCAATTATTCAAAAAATTTTTAATTTTACTTTCAATTTTTCTCCTATAGTGGTCATATTGAAATCTGAGACTTCTTTGCTCGACTTAACTGCACTGCATTATGCCTTATTTAACACACTTCTCATTGTCGCTCTGCGACTCATATTATCTAACTGGAAATCGTTTGATTCCTTAAACGTGCACTTTTGGTACCAGTCTGTCCTACTGCAACACAAGTGTGAAATGCTGATCTCTGCTGCTATTCCCCTGAATGCTAAAGTTCATATTAAATGGGCTAAGTTCACCGAATACCTGAATTCTCTCTAATGCGTTACCGCTCATAAGTTAATGCCTAACGTCTTTTATATCTTATATCTCTCTTTCCAACTTCTTCCTCTCTCTCTTTTTCTGGACTCTGGGGGACTCTCTCTTCTCTTTCTCACCCCATGTTGCTTTCTTACTTACCTTTCGCCCTCCGTCATCACCCTTCTTTTTCTTTCTTTTCCCTCTTCTCTCCTGACTTTTTTTCTTTTTTTTTCTTTCCTTGAATATCTTCCCGCTACTTATCACAACACCATAAAATATTTTTACCTTTGATTGTATGTATCTAATGATTTTCTGTTGTGCTTGAATAATTGTTTTTGCCCATTTATTGTTCCATGTTTATGGTATTGATATTGATTGTCTGTTTCTCTCCTTTTTTTGTATTTTGATAAAATTTTCAAGAGAAAAAAAAAGAACCTACTCCTACTGTGCAGCAATGAAAAAAAGAGAAGAGAAAGAAAAGAAAAAGAGAACCCCCAGTCCCAATCTGAACACTTGAATCAAAGGTGGGACCAGCTAATGCTCCCTCCATCCAGGTGACGTCTGCAGCTAAGGGTGGAGGATACAGAAAATGCATGTACCCCTCCAAGCCATGGTCCTGGCCAAACCATCTGTGCATGGAGGGACCCACCACCTGTCCCCATAAATAACATCTCCTTCTTCTGAAGAATGCGCATTTTGTGAAGGAAATGAACCACATATACTGAACTAGGCATACCGCAGAGACGAGTCCAGACTATAGATATATGTGAAGACTGGTTACAAGGACCCTGGTCACTTAGACCCAACATCACCTAAAAGACAATGAAGGCAGCTGGTACTTGCCTGGGACTGGCCTGTGCCATCACCAAAAGCCAAGCCAGGTAGGAGTTGCATTTGATCCCCAGCACAAAAACAATCACTTACTAGAATTCCTGATTTTGCTTCGGAAAGAAAATATCCTCTTTCTGTTGCATCCCAATCACTAAGATGATATGATGTCTCCAGATATGAGTCCAACTGTGGCTCCTCTACCCTTTGAGCAAACTCAACCTCTACTTACTACAGTGCAGTAAAACTTTATGAAAAGGCCAGCGACATATGTGAAAAAACTGGTTACAAGGACCCCAGTCACGTGGACCCAACATCATCTTAAAAGACAATGAAGGTGGCTGTGATTTCTCTGGGACTGGCATGTGCTGTCACCAAAAGAAAACCAAATGTGAATTGCATTCAATCCCCGACACAAGAACAACTTACTAGAATCTAGAATTCCTGATTTTGATTCGGAAAGAAAATATTCACTTTCTGGTGTATCACAATCACTGAGATTATATGATTTCTCCAGAGATGAGTCCAACTGTGGCTCCTCTATCTTTTGAGCAAGCTCGACTTCAACTTACTACACTGCAGAAAAACCTTTTATAAAAAGACCAGAGACATGTGAAGAAACTTATCACAAACACCCGGCTCAAGAGCAACAACTTACCAGAATCCCTGATTTCTGCTTCGGACAGAAAATATCTACCTTCTAGTGCACCCTGATCACTGAGATCATATGAGGCTCTTGTAGCCTTACAAGCATTGATTCACCAAAACACGTGGAGAATAAAGTATGAAAGATCATGTCTTTTACAATAACCGCATCACCTGCATTTGCAGAATCCTCTGAGAAGTGTACCAGGATGATACTTATGCTTAGGCCTAGATCTCTGAATAGCTACCCCTACCCTTTCAAAAAAGTCTTTGTGTATGGTAGCACTTAAAAGAGAGATCCTTCACATTTTGAGTGTCTATCCCAAAGAAACCATATACCCACTGAGGTGACTTACCCATCAATAATAGTCTACATTATCCAATAGAGCTTGTGGCTCTAAGAACCATCCAAAGGCAAATCCCCAATCAGAAAAATTCTCCCCATGTGACAATAGGTGGGATGTTCTAACATCACTGGACATGCGACAAGAATAGGAGAAATGGATGGATACTCTAGGGACTAACCAACAATTGCCTATCCTATGCCTGATTGACACAGAGTTTGTTGTGTGGTGCCACTGCCTTGTACTTGCACGCAGATGGCATTCTGCCCTTAATGATATCTATTTTTACAATACCTACATACTGCCCTGACTTAGTCTGATTTACGGCAACAAATTTAAGACAACATAAGTATGTAGGACTGAGATCATATCACGCACTGAATGAAAAAGGCACCTTGATACAAATAACTGTATTTCTGAAACACCCATCCATCGGATAATAAAATTTGAACTCAGTGCTATGAATAGCTCTGCCTGTTGGTAGCCTGCTGTGTTACGTACATCTGTATCAGAGGGGATAAGCAGTCTAAAACGCTCAAATGACACTTGGCCCCCACCACATACCAGCATGATGACCTTATGTTGTTATGAATTGGACTTAAAACATGGAAACTGGATGCATTGCAAATTGCACATCATTAATCTGTAAGTAACTTAATAGCATACAGCCTCCTAATTAATTAACTTGACATGATGAGGTAGTAACCAACCTGAAACCCAGGAACATGGAGAATAATTAATTATCCATAGCCCTTCTGACAGGAGATTAACTTTCAACTATAACTGAGTTAAATACTATGAAGAAACCAATGACTAAATTAGCACATCCCCCCCCCTCTCTCTCTCTCTTTTTTTTTTTTTTAAATATCATAGCTAATGCAATTCTTCAATCCTCTAAATGACTACCAAATATCCAATAACCTTAATTCAAGTACCTCCAAAGGAATTTGTACTTTTTGAATATTCATTGCCTACAGGCTCCATCTACCATTTTTATAACTTCAGAAATGAATTCAAGTTTCAAAAACACTCACGTAAGAACCATGATTGAAAGCAAACCTTTAAACTATATTTAAAAGCACTGGCAGTTTAGTAGCTTACTATGTGTAAAATGAGTTGTGGCTCACTAGAATCCAGACTGGAAAAGGTATCCAGGTTATCTAAACTTAGCAAAAATGAGACTGCCTGGCCACGTGGAGGACCAAGATGGCCCCCAAAACTACAAGGCCACATGCCTCAACCCAGCACAAGCTAGCCACTATGTAGTTGCCAGCCCTGCAGCAGCCTGCCCCATACTGTAACACGTGGATGTCTACCTGTGGGACTTGGCCCCCCAAATACTTGAGCAAACAAAAACAAACCATCTCCTGTACTGCCAGCAGCAGATCATGAACCATGCCATTGCACTTTACTGGCACATCATGCCAAATGAGGGGCTCTGTGAGGCCGGGACTGGGCCAAACAAATCAAGGATCCCTTCCCCCTGGCCTGGCAAGCTGTCCGTTTCCCTCGCAGCCATGGCCTCATTGCAGTGATGGTGTGGTAGCATGCGTCCCTAAACACTGACCTCCTTACGTACCACTGTTGATCAGCGGAGCATGGTGCCATGAAAGATCTGATTCAGTTGCAGTGGCTCCTGCCGCCGATGGTGCACATCACACAATCTGTCCACAGACCTTCTCTCCTGCTGCCTACCCGGAACTGCCCTATGCTCCCTTCTCTAGCAGCGCTGGTCTCACCGCACACCGCAACAGAGCTGTCCTCTTCCTCCCACTATCCAGAACAGCTGCTTCAGACAGAACAGAAACCAATACATCAGGTGACCATATGGACAGGCTGGGTAACCAGGCCACAAGTGGAAGAGCACGGAAAAATAAATGACATTGTGCCGCCCTCACTCACCCCGCCCCTCAGGCCTACCTCCCTGCCCCCAATTGACCACCCACCTATTTTGGCCCCCTAATCCCCCCTTTTTCCCTCGCTCCAGTGGCCTCTGCCCTTTTATCACCTCTGCCCCCGTAGACGGAGGGGAGCTTATCCTTAAATCATAAAACAAATTTCAAAGTGGAGAAAAGATCTGTTTGTCTTCATGGCAGGGCTGTGGAGTCGGTAGATAAATCCTTCGATTTCGACTCCTCAGTTTCTGGTACCCACGACTCCGACTCTCTGACTCTGATGCCTCTGTATTTAATATGCTAATGTATTTTCCATGTTGATTGAAGGAAGACAACATAAACGCCATTTAACCACTGAACTACTGGCTAGGAAGCTGACGCTCTATTGTATAGGCCAGTTAAAAATAAAGACAAAAAAATGAAAACAAGGTTTTTATTTATTGTTTTTATCAAGTGGCTATAAAGTAGTAGCATAGCATGCATACAAATCAGGAACAGGAACTTTACCAGTTTGAAAATATGAACCACATTCTTTGATAGTTTTAAAACAAAAACAAAGCTTAACTACATGAACAAAAACAAAAGCTGGAAAACAGATTATATATTAAACTTGGAATATAGTTGTAGAGTAGAATAGCTGTTAAATGCAATCCCAAACTAATTCAATGCCAGATCCTCTTTCATAGAAGCTCTTAAATCTGACTTGATTATTTTTAGAGCTGAATATAGTCTTTCAACACTGACTTGGGTGGGTGGCATTGCTGTTACGGTTCTAGCCATATCAGTAATAATCTCGGGATAAACAAGGATGGCTTCTTCTATAGTCAGTTTCGATGAGCGATTATACTTTTCTACTTCTTTTAATTCTTTAAAAAACTCTTGCTGGAATCTCTTTATTTGGACATTTTCTGGTTGTTTACCTTTCACGCATATGCAACATCGCTTTACTGTTGAAAGTTCCATTTTGTCCAAGTAGGAAATAAAGTCTAATTCTTCATTTGAAGAGGAGGAACCTGAGTTACCAGTGCTTATAGCTTCATCCAATAGTGGTGCTACATCATAGAGGGCCTTTTTGCAGTATCAGTCTAGTCATTGCTCAACAAAATTTGGCTCATTGGATCAACATAAATAGCAGCTAACAAGATTTGATTATCCAGTAAGAGATTCTCACTTTTCTTCATTGAAGATGCAATGCCAACAGCTATTAACCCTCCATTTTTGTTCAGGCAATATATCAAGCTTTTCCATTTCAAGAAGAATTTACCAGGTGTTAAATCTTCGATTGCAAACTCTTGGTGACAGTAAAGGAGTTAGAAAGTAGATTTTCTAGTGCTTTTACTTGTGCCCATTGGCTTTCAGTTAATAAAACATTTCATTGTCCAGTTCTTCAAGAAAGTCTTTTAATTCAAGCAAACGCTTTACCATCAAATAAGTGCTTCCCCAGCGTGTTGTTTGATCCAAAATGGCTCCTTTTCCTGCACGTTTTTTCTATTTTAGAGTCCCTGGCTGCAACAGGTACTTGCCTCAATTTGCCAATTAGAGTAGCTGCATGATGATCTTTCAATCCATCTTTTATTGCAAGTTGCAGAGTATGAACATCACAACACATATGTTGAATAGTAGTACGCTTAGATGCTTCAACAATGTTATCCATAATGTCACTATTCTCTTCACTTTCACTTTCTCCAGTACTTGCAGAACTGTCTTCCTCTAATATCTGTCTGCCACTTTCTTCATCTACTTTCTTCATTTTCTCAATTGTGCTCAACATATTGAAGCATTATCTGTCACAATACATAGTATCCGTTCCTTTTTAATTTCTAAATCTTCTAGAACATCCTCCACTAACCTCTGAAGATAGTCACTGGTGTGATGTGCCTGGGTATCCTTTACTCCCAAGGTTCACATTATTGTTTTATTATTTTCATCAACAAATCTAACATTAATAGCAAAATAATTGACTCTGTGACGTGTGCATGCATCCATTGTTATGAAGACAAAATGTTCCTTTAGACCTTTTCTTTTTTTAATTTAAATCTTTATTAATTTAAAAAACAAACAGAAAGTGCAATAGAATATACAAACAATTGGTACAATAAACAGCGCTTATATCCAACAAATAATAATATAAGTACATAACACCCCCATTCCCTCCCTCCCACCCTCCTTGGATGTGTATGAAACTCATTCAGAAATTAAAGGCTTATACTATTGATCAGTTTTTAGAAATTTCACTAATGGACCCCAAGTCTCTTTAAATTTTTTCTAGTGTCCCAATTGTTCCGATTTCATTCGCTCATATCTATAAAATTGACACAGGGTTTCCCACCAAAAGATATGATTTAGTCTGTCCCAGTTTTTCAAATTTTTTGTAATTAGCTGCATAGCAACTCCTGTCATAACAAGAAGTAATCTATTCTTGCTTGCATTAATTGGACTCTTAGGGCCCCTTTTACTAAGCTGCGCTAGTGGTTTTAGCGTGCACGCTAGATGCTAACACCAGCATTGAGCTAGCGTTCATGGTGCATAGCATGTGGTTAGCATGCGCAGCAATGCAGAGCACACTAAAAACGCTAGTGCACCTTAGTAAAAGGAGCCCTTAAGTTTTAATAAAGTCCCAAATAACACCATGTCATAGGACAATGGAATCGAAGCTTCCAATATCATGTTGATTTTATCTCATACTTTTAAAAATTGAGTATCAAGGAACAGTGGCGTACCTAGGGTATGTGGCACCCGGGGCCCATCATTTTTTGACACCCCCCCCCCCCCCCATGTAAAAAATTTTTTTTTTTTTTTTTTTTGCAATAACCATGAAATGGAATAAATGGTCAGAATAGAAACAGGCAGTGAAAATTTTCTTTTATTGAACCTCATATATGTAACCATTATTCCAAACATAACATAACATAAATTATGTCTAAATTGTCATGACATTAGAAGTACATATGGAGTAGTTGCAGTTGATGCTTGGGACAGTTCTGATTGTGTTAGTTCGGTTTTATGTGTTTTTTGAATAGAAGGGTTTTTATTTCTTTTTGAAGGTTTTGCAGTCTGTGGTTGATATCAATTGGTTGTAGAGTTGGGGGTCGAGTGTTGCAGCTCGAATGGCTAGGAGGTTGTCGAACAGTTTTTTTCTTTTGACGTTTTTGGTTGGAGGGTGTGTGAATGGTGCACAAGTTCTCCTATGTCTGTTTGAAGTGGATTGAATTATTTAGCTGAAGAAATTAGTTACCCCCCCATTCCACACACATTAATTCTCTTCCATTTTTGTTCCCATTATAAAAAACACTGATAAGTTCCCAGAAAAAAAAATACATTAAAATAAGAAGTGAAAACAAAGGCCCCTACAGATGAGAACATAACATAAGAATAGCCTAACTGGGTCAGACCAATGGTCCATCATGCCCAGTAGCCCATTCTCATGGTAGCCAATCCAGGACACTAATACCTGGTCAAAACCCAAAGAGTAGCAACATTCCATGCTACCGATCCAGGGCAAGCAGACACTTCCCCCATGTCTTAATAACAGATTATGGACTTTTCCTCCAGGAATTTGTCCAAATCTTTCTTAAAACCAGCTACACTATCTGCTTTTACCATAACTTCTGGCCACTTCATTTTTAAGTTTAGATCTTTCCTTTCAAACAGAGACCTTGCTAGATGTCAAATACAGCACAAGGTAACTTCACATGGACTTAGCTGTGCAGGAAATGTGAATCTCCTCATACACCCACCATATAGTGCAAAAATGTGCAAAGGTCTGTTTTTTTCTTTCGATCACTACATTGCCTAATGCCACACAAGCAGCGCTGTTACAAACATATTCTGTAGGTCAATGCTAAGGATAACAAAGTTTCCTTCCTTGGACCAGAAGGAGATAAACCACTGGAAGAGATCCCAAAACAACACCCAAAGACCCACTCAGTGTGTGAATCAGTTGAGTGGAGTGGACTAACTGGGGGGTGGAAATGGGCCCGGAGTTTGCTCAGCAGAATTTCCCAGACCACCTCTTCCTCTCAACACATTGACACGCTACCACCATCACCACTAGGAACACCTCACTGGGTAGGCCAGCTATGCTATAAACTTTATAAAACACATTATTATATTTTCTTATAAAGCACATATTTTAACTGACCTCTCTGACATCCTCAGCCTTTCCATTCACAAAAATAGAAGGAAGAAAAGTTCCCATTTCCTGCTGTCTCATGTCCCCGGCCTATACAATATTTTTTTTCTGCAGACCCTTCAAAAGTCTGACCAAATCCTCGTTTCACTTGCATTATAAAGTACTGAGGATGCCATCTCTCCCCAATCCCAGGTCCTAAAGTCTAAGACAGTAGCGCAAACTAATGCTGCCAGATACAGGAAAAAAAAATTTTGATTCGATTCAGCCCTATTGAATTGGTTTTTCAATTCGATTTTCCTGCCCAGTTGGGTGATTTTTTTCAAAACTCCTGGTGGGTTTTATAGCTTTTTCACCCCCTTTGGCTTCTCCTAACCACACTGGCGCTGTGGTGTAAATAAAATAAAGAAACAAAAAGGACTTTTCCTCTTTCTGTTAAATCCTAGCTCACGTTTGCAGTCCAACACCAGCTCTGGCAGGATACACATTTCAAATCTGACATGTTATAATCACAAAACAGAAAATAAAATTAATTTTTCTACCTTTTGTTGTCTGGTTATATTTCAAATCTTGTTGGTCCAAGGCTCTGGTTTTCTTCTGATAACTTGCTTGCCAGGGTCTCCTTCTTTCTGCATGCTAACCATCCATCTGCCAACTCTGTCCTCCCTTTCCATTTCCCTTCCCTTCCCAGGAAGTCTGGTATCTTTCCTTTTTTTCATCTCCCTCCACAGATCCACCTTTTCTTAAATACCCTTTCATCCGGCATCTCTCCCTCCTTCCCCACCATCCCAGAGTCCACCATCTCTCCGTTTCTTTTCCTAATTACCCTCCTATCCAGTATCTCTATCCCTCCTCCACACCATCCCTTGTGTCCAATTTCTCTCCCTTTCTGTTCCTTCCCTCCCTAAATCCCATGGTCCATCATCTCTCTCCCTCTCCTCTATTTTCAGACCCATTATTTCTTCCCCCCCCAAAGTTTGGCATATGCATGTCTCTTTGAACACCCCCTTCCCTCCGTGTACTTCTAAATCATGGTCCCCCCCAAAGGCCTGTACCCCCTTAAAGGTCTGCCTGTCCCACCTTGAAGGCCTGCACCCCCCTTGAAGGCCTGTCCCTTCCCCTTGTAGGCCTGTCCCCCCCTTGAAGGCCTGCCTGCCTGTCCCCCCCTTGAAGGTCTGCACCCCCCGAAGGCCTGCACCCCCCCGAAGGCCTGTCCCCCACTTGAAGGCCTGTCCCACCCCCTTGTAGCTTCTCCCCCCCCTTGTAGGCCTGTCCCCCCTTGAAGGCCTGCCTGCCTGCCTTTCCCCCCTTGAAGGCCTGTCCCCCCTTGAAGGCCTGCACCCCCTTGAAGGCCTGCACCACCCCCCTCGAAGGCCTGCACTCCTTTGAAGGTCTGCACCCCCCCCGAAGGCCTGTCCCCCACTTGAAGGCTTGTACCACCCCCTTGTAGCTTCTCCCCCCCTTGTAGGCCTGTCCCCCCCTTGAAGGCCTGCCTGCCTGCCTTTCCCCCCCTTGAAGGCCTGCACCCCCTTGAAGGACTGCACCCCCCCCCGAAGGCCTGCACTCCCTTGAAGGTCTGCACCCCCTTGAAGGCCTGCACCACCCCCCTCGAAGGCCTGCACTCCCTTGAAGGTCTGCACCCCCCCCCGAAGGCCTGTCCCCCACTTGAAGGCTTGTACCACCCCCTTGTAGCTTCTCCCCCCCCTTGTAGGCCTGTCCCCCCCTTGAAGGCCTGCCTGCCTGCCTTTCCCCCCCTTGAAGGCCTGCACCCCCTTGAAGGACTTCACCCCCCCGAAGGCCTGCACTCCCTTGAAGGTCTGCACCCCCCCGAAGGCCTGTCCCCCCCTTGAAGGCCTGTCCCACCCCCTTGTAGGCCTGTCCCCCCCTTGTAGGCCTGTCCCCCCTTTAAGGTCTGCCTGCCTGCCTTTCCCCCCCTTGAAGGCCTGTCTCCCCCTTGAAGGCCTGCACCCCCCTTGAAGGCCTGCACCCCCCCTTGAAGGCCTGTCCCCCCCCTTGTAGGCCTGTCCCCCCCCCCCCCTTGTAGGCCTGTCCCCCCCCTTGTAGGCCTGTCCCCCCTTGAAGGCCTGCCTGCCTTTCCCCCCTTGAAGGCCTGTTCCCCCCCCTTGAAGGCCTGCACCCCCTTGAAGGCCTGCACCCCCTTGAAGGTCTGCACCCCCCCAAAGGCCTACACCCCCCCAAAGGCCTGCACCCCCCTGAAGGCCTGCCTGCCCCCCTTGAAGGCCTGCACCCCTTGAAGGTCTGCACCCCCCCCGAAGGCCTGTCCCCCCTTGAAGGCCTGCCTGCCTGCCTGCCTGTCACCCCCTCCCCCTTGAAAGCCTGCTTGCCTGCCCGCCCGCCCCACCCTGAAGGCCTGATGCCCCGACCCACCCCGAAGGACCGCTCGCCCCCCTGGCCTCCCCGCACCACCTATGAACAGCCGCAGCAGGATCGCGAAGTCAGCGTCAGCGATCCCTGCGCTGCTTCCTGCGCCACGGTCCCGCCCCTCCTCTGACATCAGAGGAGGGGCGGGATCGCGGCGCAGGAAGCAGCGCAGGGATGCTGACGCTGACTTCGCGATCCTGCTGCGGGCTGCTTCACAGGTGGTGCAGGAAGGTCAGTGGGGCGAGCGGTCCTTCGGGGGTGGCGGGGGACTGAACGGCAAGGCCGGGAACACCCCCTTAGGGCTGGTACCCGGGGCGGCCCGCCCCCCCCCGCCCCACCCTAGGTACGCCACTGTCAAGGAACAATAGAACAACAGGTGATCCAGTGTTCCTATTTAATAATTAGACTTTGAACTATCTAATTTTTGCAAACGAACAGGGGTCCATAAAATTCTATACAACAGAAAAAAACAACTTTGGCTTATAGATGCTGACGCTGTACGTCTCGTTCTCCAAGTCCAAATCTGTGGCCATTGAGTAGCAGAAATCTGCTGCTTTATCTCAATGCTCCAAATGTCTTTTAAACTTGTTTTTGGTTTATTATTAAAATATTCAGATATTAATTTGCACCACTTGGCAGCCTGATGCCCTTAGAAAGCTTTCTGGAAACATAGGCCCAGCAAGCTATACTGATTTTGTAAGTTGCACAAATCAGGGAACCCTTTATGAATGGCCTGTTTCAACTGCAACCATTTATAAGCTTGAGACTTTGGTATGCCGAATGATTGTTGCAGTTGTAATAAATTTAGCATTTTCCCATTTGAGATCACGTCATCTAAAGTACGTATGCCTGCCTGCAGCCAATGTTTCCAGAGGATTTTAGACTCGCCGATTTGTATTCTGGAGTTTAACCATAGAGATTGATACGTGGATTGTTGTATTGGAGTAAATGTTAAATTATTAATAAATTTTAATGTCTTCTAGGTGACCAGAAGAATAGTATAGTCCTTATATATTCTGGGCAACTTGACACTCAAAATATGGTTAAGATGTAATGGGGACATGAGATGACTCTCTAATATCAGCCAATCCGGTATATGCGCCATGAGTTCAGGAAGGATCCAATACATACCCTGACGCAAAATGAAGGCTTGATGATACCTATAAAAATTTGGAAAATTTACACCCCCCCCCTGCTGATTGTGGTTTATGCAAAGATACCAAGACTATTCTAAAAGTTTTACCCAGCCAAATATATTTTGTAAGAATCCCATTTAATTTCTTATAAAATGAACTTTGAAAATAAACCAGTAACATACTCATTTGGTAACAAATCACAGGCAAAATCATCATTTTGATGGTTTGGACTCTTCCCCACCAAGAAAGATGTAGCGGGTCCCAGTGCTCATACATTTCTTTGACTTTCAGCAATAAAGACTTTTCATTTACTGTCATTGTGTCTTCCAACGTTCTTTGAATTATAATATCCAAATTTATTTTTTTTTTAGTTCAAAATTTTTTATTGAGTTTAGTAGATGAAGTACAATAAATGTTAACAAGGCAAGAAACATGCATGCCGTACGAATGCAAAGATTCACAAAATATTATTTACATAATTTTATTCCCTCTTCCTTCTAAAGGAATTGGAATGGATCAGTTAAACCTTTTACACAATGCACATTTAGTGAAAGAACCTCTGATTTGTTCCAGTTTATTTTGTAACCAGATAATTTGCCAAATCGATTAATCAATTCCAGTAAATGTGGGATGGTAGATTCAGGATTCTTCAAATGAAGCAAAATATCATCTGCACTAGCTGAAACCTTATAATCTCGACCTGCATATGGAATACCCTGTATCTCCTTTGCCTGCTCAATGGCCAACAACAAGGTTTCTAAAACAATATCAAAAAGCAAAGGAGATAAGGGATATCCTTGTCTACCTCTCCTCTCTAGACAAAAATGCTCCGAGAATGTATTATTAATATATAATCTGGCAGAAGGGAAACTATACAAGGTTTGAATCATTTGAATAAATCTTGATCCTATTCCAAACCAATCCATTGCTTGATACATGAAAGTCCATTCTACATGATCAAAGGCCTTCTCTGCATCCAAAAAAACAGAGAAGGCCAGATCATCCATTGTTTTTGCTAAATTTAGTATATGAAATGCCAATCTGGTATTATTTGAAGGATGTCTTTGAGCAACGAAACCCATTTGGTGCATACCAATCAAATAAGGGAGAGCCTTGGCTAATCTTAGAGCCAATGATTTAGCCAGGATTTTCCCATCCACATTAATTAAAGAAATAGGCCTGTAGTTTGAAACCAACATGGAATCTTGGTTTGGCTTTGGCAAAACTATGGTTAACGATTCCTGCTTTAGTACCTGATATACAACCTGTAGTCAGTTGTGATTGATATAAATTTAAAAGATGAGGTAGTAGTAAATTTTGAAAAGATTTAAAAAGCTCCACTGTGAAACCATCACTACCCAGAGCAGATCTAGCTCTGAGAGACTTCAATGCTGACTGCAGTTCTGTATATGATATAGGCGCCTCAAGTTTTTCTTTCATATACAGTACTCAGGAATTTTTGGCCCATTAATTAAGTTTAAAAATTCTCTTCCTTACATTTCTTTATTTGAATAGAGCTCAGAAGAATATAAAGCTTTATAATAATCTAGAAATTTTACTTTTTTTTTCTTTAATAGCCACAATCTTTACTTTTCTTTTTTTACTTTAAGATAATTAGCCAATAATCTTCCCGCTTTATTTGAGTTTCCATAATATAGATCCTGTTGAGAAAACAAATCTTTCCTTGCCAATTGTGAGGAAATCTCATTATATTTAGCTTTCAAAAGGGCATGCAAAGTATTTTGTTCCCATTTCGAGACCATTTGTTACTCTAAAGTCAAAATAGTTTCTTCCAAATTGGAAAATTCTAATTTTAGCAGTTTACTAATATGCGCTGAATACGAAATTATTTGCCCTCTCATTGTAGCTTTGAAAACATCCCAAATAATTTCCAAAGAGATTTCCTCTGAGGTATTGAGTTGGAAATATTAATTCATTTTCATTTGAATTTCCTCAAGAAAGTTTGAATCTGCAAGCAATGTATTATTAAACCTCCAAACAGGTCTATTAGAATCTGCTTCAGTAAAGTGATATTCTATCCAAATTCCAGCTTGACCCGACAAAAGAATTGGATCTATGCTGGATCTGGTCACCTGATTAACTAAATGGTCTGAAACAAAAAAAAAAAAACAATTTGTGAAAATGATTTATGAACTTGAGAGCAAAATGAAAATTCACGCGCATTGAAATGAAAAATCCACCATATATCCTTTAAACCACATGTATGTACCAAATTATCCAAACCTAATGATTTTATTTGGCTACTCGGTTATTTGTCCATTATTGGATCCATGACAGCATTGAAATCTCCGGCTACAATTAAATTAGTTGTAGCCAGTGACAGAATTATTTGTTGAAGTTTTTTAAAGAAATCAGCCTGATTAGTATTTGGTGCGTAAATATTAAAAAGCATCAGAGTATCTTTTCCTGAAGTCATATTAGCATAGAGCTATCTACCCAATGGATCAACTTGAAAGTTATCAAAGTTAGCAGAGACATGCTTGTTAATTAGGATTGCCACACCTGCTTTTTTGCCTACTGCTAGGGCAAAAAACCAATGGGCTACTTTTACTAAGCTGCGCTAGCGGTTTTAGCGGTGCTAGTCACTAATGCCAGCATTGATCTGGTGTTAGTTCTTGGCTTGTAGCAAGGGGTTAGTGCACACGGTAATGCAGCACACGATAAAAACGCTAGTGCACCTTAGCAAAAGGAGCCCAATGTTTTACCCATCCACTCTCCAGTTTGGCTGCCTCAACAGTGGATAGATGAGTTTCCTGAATAAAGTAAATATCTGCTTGTTGGCTTTTCAGGAAATTATGAAACTTTTTCCTTTTGATAGGGTGATTGAGTCCATTTACGTTTAGTGAGTATAATTTTAAAGCCATTTTATTTTAAATATGGGTACTATCAAATGAAAATATAACATTCTTTTTGCTGAAATTATAACTAATTGACCCATACACATTCAGAATCCTAACCTAAAGCTCCCCATCCCTAACCCATCCTATTAAGCATCTCAATAACTTGAGTGTGCACATACAAACCAGTAATTATGAACCTCCCCCAAGCACCCTAAATCTTCCCAATAATACTACCTTCCCATTTAATAAATAATGCAAATAAATTATGATTTCCAACTATATAAAACTAAAACACCCTTATGTTATAAAGCAGTAAATATCCAATAAAATACATTTAGCCCTACTAACAGTTTAATTTAAAGTAGTGCATTAAACCATACAGTATTTTGATAGTTGAATATTATAACCTTCAATGTGCATTTTGATTAAAATTACTTATACTTAGGGGAATTATGTTTAGGGTATTTATAGAATGTCTGGGGGAGGAGGGCGGTTGCTAGCCATCATGAGCATACCCAAGTTTAAGAGATACTTTATGGGATGTGGCTGGAGTGGGAGGGGGGTTTGCATTGGGTACTTGGAAGTAGGGGGAACTTTTATCTTATTGTATGTTTACAGGGAAAATCATATAATATTTAATAGCATGGTTTAATAACTTAATATGGCTTTAAAAATGTTTTCTTTGAACTTCAATGGGCTCAACCATCCAATTAAAAGGAGGAAAACCCTCAACTTCTTGAAGCAGCAGGGAGAGGATATTTATTTTATACAGGAAACTCATCTGTCTCCTATTGAATCAAAAAAGTTTAAAGAGAAATATTGCTTTTTCGTTCCTGTTGTAGGAAAAATGGCTGGGGTGGCTATCTTGGTAAAAAATTACTCTACTTAAGAAATTATATACACAGAAAGGGAAATATCCTGTGAATCACTACCACACCCTTAGATACAATGTAAGTCTCATCAACAAATAAGGTAAAAATAATCACACCATACCCAACCACCCTATCATACCCAATCTTTCTTTACTTTTCATTCACAACTACCCTAAAGAATAAAACATTCCCACCACAAATAACTCCATTTGCCAGTTCAAACATCCAACTACAACTACAGAAGTAAAAGCCAGAGCATTGGATATATTTAAGTTAAACAATAAAACTTACTACCCTGTTTCCCTGATGATAAGGCAGGGCCATCAAATAAGACAGCCCCCCCTTTTTAGAAAAAAATGTAAAATAAGGCACCCCCCCCGCAAATAAGCCACCCACCGATACCTGCGCTTACCCGAATCGGGTGGTACGGTGGGTGACTCCGTGTGGTCCCTCCGTCTACCGTAGTTGCCTCCATGGCTGCGTGCCGCGCCTCGTCATAAAGTGAAGAGGAGGAAGTGACAGGACTGCAGCGCGCGCACGTGACTCCGCGCAAGGAAACACAGGCAGCTTCCCTCATCCCTCCCTAACGGAGACTGCAGGAGTTTGTTCACGGCCAGAACATCCAAAAGTGAGACACGCAGACAGGTTTCTTTTGCTGTGAGCAATACCACTTACTGTATATAAAGCCTGTTTAAAATGCATACGGTATATAAACAATGGTTTCACATTGTCAAGTCCCCTCTGATGCTGCACTACAGAATAATCTCTTTACTGTGTTTCCCTGATGGAGAACATTGGGGACATTAAATGGTACAATATATGGTATGATGGATAAAGCTGGCCATACACGGTACGATTTTTCGGCCTACCGATTCTTCAGCCGTCAAATAAGACAGCCCCCCCTTTTTAGAAAAAAATGTAAATAAGGCATCCCCCCGAAAATAAGCCCTAGAGCATATTTTGGCCTTCTAAAAAAATAAGACAGTGTCTTACCATCGGGGAAACAGGGTAACTCAAATGCATGAAACATAGCTAAATCTCAACTACTCTATAGCTAGTGTTATAATAAATATTATGTGATATCCACAGTTAATAAATAAATTTTAACACTCTATTCAGTAGGCATATAATGTTATGTTCAAACTCACAATATCCAAATTCACCATCTTACTTTCACTCAAATTACCTTCCATCCAAACTACCATATTACCCCTCAACCCTGAAACATCAAACCTAGTTGCCCATTCATATTTCCAGATTCCACTATTCATACAATATTCAGCCTTATATCCAGAGCATACAATATCCAGAGCATTATATCCAAATGACCTTTTCTAGCGTCTTTTCCATCTTCGTCCCCATATTTTATAATTCATTGGTACTCATCACTCCTTCCACGGATGGCCATCAAAATGGAACTTGAAAGACGCAATGAAATTACCATCTTGTCATCCATCTGTTTTATCCCAATCCACTTTTGGCCAATTCATTGTCAGCACTGATGAGGTTGTGTGCAAGCACCAGCCATGATTTGATATTCCCAAGTTCTCACTCAGGTAGAGTCACAGCAGGATCTCTTTCTACTGTATATTCCCTTCATTCTTCAAATAGAACAAGTCATTCTAATAGGCTGTAACATGTCTAGGGCTCCAGCAGCATTCTGCACTTGTTGATTGGCCAGTCCTGAGTATTGTTCAGGCCGCTGGAGGTTTGGACCGCATTCGGGATTGCAAGTTGTCCCAATGGCTTGTTCTATGTGCTTTTTTGTTTTCGATGTGACTTTTTTGAAAATAGTTCAAAAAGATAAATGCACCGAGCACCAACATATCAATTTTCAAAAACACAAGATACACATTTTGCAGTTTTGAAAATGGGCATGTATGGAATTTTGTGTGTGTTCCACTAAATATCTAAACTCGGATTTAGACATCATATCGAAAAAGCACAGTTTCTTACTGTAACAGGTGTTATCCAGGGACAGCAGGCAGCTATTTTCAAATATGGGTGATGTCACCAACAGAGCCCGGACACGGACGCCTCACAAGCAGACTTGCTTGAAGAAACTCAAAGTTTCGAGTTGCCCGCACCGCGCATGCGCGAGTGCCTTCCCGTCCAGCGCAGGGCGCGTCTCCTCAATTCAAATAGCTAGCAGAGAAGCCAACCAGGGGAGGTGGGTGGGTTGTGAGAATAGCTGCCTGCTGTCCCTGGATAACACCTGTTACGGTAAGTGTGCTTTATCCCAGGACAAGCAAGCAACCTATTCTCACATATGGGTGACCTCCAAACTAACCAGAATGGGATGGTGGGACTGTTGGCAATTTAGGAGAATAAATTTTGCAATACTGTTTGGCCAAACTGTCCATCCCGTCTGGAGAAAATATCCAGACAATAGTGAGAAGTGAAAGTATGAACCGAGGACCAAATAGCAGCCTTAGAAATTTCAATAGGTGTAGATCTGAGGAAAGCTACGGAAGCTACCATGGCTCTGACTTTATGGGATGTGACTTTACTGGTTAGGGGTAATCCAGCCTGGGCATAGCAGAATGAGATACAAGCCGCCATCCAGTTGGAGATAGTGCACTTAGAAATTGGATGTCCCAACTTGTTTGGATCAAAGGAGACAAAACGTTGAGGAGCAGTTCTGTGTGGTTTGGTGCGTTCCAAATAGAAGGCCAAAGCACGTTTACAGTCCAGAGTATGAAAAGCAACTTCTCCAGGGTGAGAATGAGGCTTTGGAAAAAACACTGGAAGAACAATGGATTGGTTGAGATGGAATTCCGAGACCACTTTAGGGAGAAATTTAGGATGAGTACAAAGAACCACCTTGTCATGATGGAACACTGTGAATGGTGGATCAGCAACTAAAGCTTGCAGTTCATTGACTTGTCGAGCAGAAGTGAGGGCTATGAGAAACACCACTTTCCAAGTGAGATACTTGAGATGAGCCTTATCCAGTGGTTCAAATGGAGGTTTCAGCAGTTGAGCAAGAACAACATTGAAGTCCCAAACCACAGGAGGCAGTTTGAGAGGAGGTTTGACATTGAAAAGTCCTTTCATGAATCTGGAAACCACCGGATGAGCAGAGAGGGGTTTCCCTTCAATAGGCTGATGGAACGCTGCAATTGCACTGAGATGGACTCGGATCAATGTAGACTTGAGGCCAGAATTGGATAAGTGCAAAGGGTAGTCCAAAACAGAAGATAAGAAGGAATGCTGAGGCTCCTTATGATGAGAAAAACACCACGTAAAAAATCTAGTCCATTTTTGGTGATAGCATTGTCTAGTGGTAGGCTTCCTAGAAGCTTCTAAAACAGACTTACAGACTGAGAAAACTGAAGAGGGGTTATGTTGAGAGGTACCAAGCTGTCAGGTATAGAGACTGCAGGTTGGGATGAAGCAGAGATCCTTGACTCTGTGTAAGCAGAGAAGGAAAAACTGGTAGAAGGTATGGCTCCCTGCTGCTGAGTTGAAGTAGAAGGGAGTACCAAGGTTGTCTTGGCCACCGAGGAGCAATTAGAATCATGGTGACATGATCGTTCTTTAACTTGATCAGTCTTGAGAATGAGAGGGAATGGAGGGAATGCATAGAGGAAGAGATTCGTCCATTCCAGAAGAAAAGCATCTGCCTCAAGGCGATGAGGAGAGTATATCCTGGAGCAGAACTAAGGCAGTTTGTAGTTGTGGGGAGCTGCAAAGAGATCTATCTGAGGCATTCCCCACTGTGAAAAAATGTGATGAAGAGGCAAGCAATGGAGTGTCTGTGGAGGTTGCAGAAGACGACTCAAGTTGTCCGCCAAGCAATTGTTCGACCCTTGAATGTAAACAGCTTTGAGGAAGGTGTTGTGGTGGATTGCCCAGTCCCAAACTTTCAGAGCTTTTTGATAAAGGAAGGCAGATCCCGTCCCTCTGTTTGTTGACATAATACATGGCAACTTGGTTGTCCGTCCGAATGAGGACTACTTGGTCGTGAAGCAGATGTTGAAAAGTGTTGAGAGCTTTGAGGATCGCTCTGAGTTCCAACAGATTGATATGACACTGATGATTCATACTGGTCCAGAGGCCTTGAGTACGGAGACCATCGAGATGAGCGCCCCAACCGTAGGTCGAAGAGTCCGTTATGAGGACCTTCTGATGGGGGGGCATTTGAAAAAGTGAGCCTCTGGAAAGATTGGAAGAGAGCATCCATCAACGGAGAGACTGCTTCAATGAAGGAGTGACTGATATGTGTCGAGAAAGAGGATCGCAAACTTGCGTCCATTGAGATGCCAGGATCAACTGAGGAATTCTGAAGTGAAGTCTGGCAAAAGGAGTCATGTGTACTGTGGAGGCCATGTGACCTAGAAGCACTATCATGTGTCTCGCTGAGATGGTAGAGCGGGATCTCAAGGAGACACTCTGGGAGACACGGAAGAAAAGAGTTGAAGAAGAGCTTCCAGTCGTTGTTGTGGAAGGAATGCTCTGAGTTGGACAGTGTCCAGAACAGCTCCAATGAATTGTAGAGTCTGTGAGGGCTGAAGTTGAAATTTGGGAAAGTTGATTTCGAATCCCAAACTTTATAGGAACCAGGTAGTTCGTTGGGTCGCTACAATAACCCCTCAAGATGTGGAATCTTTGATGAGCCAGTCGTCGAGGTAAGGGAATACCTGAAGACCATAGTTCCTGAGAGCTGTTGCTACCACTATCAGGGACTTGGTGAACACTCTGGGAGACAAGGACAGGCCAAAGGGAAGTACTCTGTATTGATAATGCAGATTCCCCACCCGAAATCTGAGATATTGACGGGAGACCGGATGAATGGGGATATGAGTGTAGGCCTCCTTGAGATCCAGAGAGCATAACCAGTCGTTCTGCTCGAGAAGGGGATAAAGGGATGCCAGGGTTTACATTTGAAACTTTTCTCTGACTAGAAATTTGTTGAGAGCCCTGAGATCCAGAATGGGCCGCAGATCGCCCGTCTTCTTTGGAACAAGGAAGTAACGGGAGTAAAACCCCTTGTTCTGCTGTTCCAAGGGAATGGTTCGATGGCATGGAGACGAAGCAGAGCTTGAGCTTCATGAAGAAGAAGGGCGGTCTGGGATGGATTAGAAGGATACTCTCTTGGAGGAAGCTCTGGTGGAACCTGAGTGAAATGAAGAGAGTATCCTTCTCTGATGATGGTCAGTACCCAGAGGTCAGATGTGATTGTCGTCCATCGAGGGTAAAAAAGATGGACATGACCTCCTATAGGAGGAAAGGAAGGCAGAGTCAAAATGGTGGAGGTTATTCTCTGTTGTAAACAGTCAAAAGGGCTGAGTAGACTTAGGTGCAGGAGAAGGTTGAGATTTTTGTTGCTTCTGAGGCTGCTGTTTCTTAAGAGGAGGGCGATTATAAGGGACCGTCCTCGGAGCAAAACGCCGTTGATAGATAGGATGAGGGCGTGCAGGTTTGGCAGGAGCTGGCTTTGGCTTAGGTATGACAATAGAAGCAAAGGATTTTTCATGGTCAAACAATTTCTTGGTGGCTGCCTTGATGGGTTCATCGAATAGGTCATTGACTTCACAAGGGATATTAGCCAAGCGGTCTTGAAGATTAGGGTCCATGTCAATGGTACGAAGCCAGGCAAGATGACGCATAGCTACAGAGCAAGCAGCTGCTCGGGCAGACAACTCAAAGGACTGGAGATGTAATCTGAATTGAGATAAAGAAGCAAGGACTTCTTGAAATTCAAATTGCTTTTGAGTATCCAAATAAGTCAAGAACTTTGGTAATAGAGAAATGAGGAACTCAAAATAAGTAATAAACTGAAAATTACAATTAAGGACTTTAGAGGACATCATGGCATTTTGATAGATGCGACGTCCGAAATTGTCCATCGTTTTCCCTTCCAGGAGGAACTGTGGCATAAACCTTGGAAGGATGGGACCTCTACAAGGAGGACTCGACAAGCAGGGATTTATGATATAACTGTGAGTTGTCAAACCCTTTGCAATGCACAATTTTATACCTAGAGTCCAATTTTCCTGGAACAGCTGATATGGAAAAAGGTGTTTCCTTGCATCGACCAAAAGTCTGATTCAAAAGTTTATGAAGAGGAAGCTTAAGTGACTCTGCCGGAGGTTGAGGAAGATGCATGACTTCTAGATACTCCTTAGAGTATTTGGAGCCAATATCTAATTGAAGATCCAAGTCCACAGCCATCTGACGAAGAAAAGATGAGAAAGATAGCTGATCTGCCAATGCTTTACCTCGAGAAGGACTCGAGGACGTCGAGGCAGCCTGGGTCGAAGATGAAGCTTCGACAGGAAAAAAGGCATCAAATGAATATGGTGACTTGGACAAGGCAATCGAAACCAGGACATCCTCGAGGTCCGGCATTGGAGAGCTCAAACGAGGAGTCGGTGGTCTAGTCGAAGTTGGGGTAGATCGAGGCTTCGGTGAAGAAGGTCTTTCTTTAGAAGAAGAATTATGCCTGGAATGATGCCTCGATGAAGGCCTCGATCGTCGATGAGAACTGTGCCTGGAAGCAGATCTTGAAGACCGAGGAGATGGAAGCAGCCGATGGTATCAAAGAATGGATAGGACTGGAGGCTGTAGATCGAAGCTCCAGAGGCTTGGTGGAGGAACCTCAATGCACTCCCAAAGACTCTGCTCCTTGTATAGAGTGTGAGGATTCCTTCCGAAGCACTTGCAAAGATTCTGCTCCTTGCTGTACCGGCTTTGATGCCAGACCAGACACTTGCAGAGACTCTGCTCCCTGCACGGGCTTTGATGCCAGACCAGACACTTAAAGAGACTCTGCTCCCTGCAAAGAGTGTGTAAGATCAGACTGAGGCAGGGGAAGCGGCTCAACCTCGCAGGAGTCTGCTGAATGCCCAGGCTGGATGAGAGGTAGAAGCTTCGGTCCCATATTAGTAAGGAACTGAATGAATTGCTTCTCCAACATGGTCTGGAAAGAAGCCGGCAAGTATGGATCCGCATCTGAAACCGGACCACCTGCTTTGGCTGGAGGTTCCCTCGAGGTAGTGTGAGTGTGCTTCGACTTGGAAGTCTTAGGCACTTTATGAAAATGAAAGAAATAAAATAAGAATAGCGATTCGTAAGGAAAAAAATATAAACCGTGGTTCAGAGAAGGCACAAAGTAACAAAGTTAAACGCAGAGAGTCAAAGACGGACTTCTCGGCTCCGCGGAAAACTGAGAACTGAGGAGACGCGCCCTGCGCTGGGCAGGAAGGCACTCACGCATGCGCGGTAAAGGTGATTCAAAACTTTGAGTTTCTTCAAGCAAGTCTGCTTGTGAGGCGTCCACATCCGGGCTCCGTCGGTGACGTCACCCATATGTGAGAATAGGCTTCCTGCTTGTCCTGGAATAATGCCCCTTCATGCCACAGCAGGCTAAATATGTTTAAGATCTCTTTCTGAAACAAGATGAGGCTGTTAACTCAGGCTTCTGTTAACATTTTATTAATTCATGTTGCCAAACAAGGAAAGTGAAGAATACTGATTGTTAAAAAGCTTAGGAAATATATTCTGCCTACAGTTTAATACATTTAAAGAGGTTAGCATGGGTGAAATATTTACCATTGAACTGAATGAAAAAATTTCAAAGTAATCTGAAGCAATGTATACTTTAAAAATAGTAAACTACTGTATATCTTTTTCTTTCCATATTATACAGCATGAGGTCTATCACAGATAGAAATAACAACTGACCTTAATTTTACAGTAAATAATATATTTTACAGCTTATAAATTCCATAAAAAGTGTTGCAAATTTTTTTGCAAATATTTTATACATCTTTATCTCAAAACTGAGAAATAATGAGATGTAAAATCAACAGATAATTTCATTAGTCTGTTTCCTACTATACTTATGCCACTAATGCGAAACTATTTTCTTGCAGCTTTATTTATTTTGTTTCTTTATGTTGAAAAATTGGAGGTGTAAAAATGCCAGGGGAGCAGATTACTTTGCACTAGTTAGATCAGGTCTATAAAGTGGTGCCTATGTAAAACTTATTCTATAAAAGAAAGTAGACAGGTACACTCCTTTATAGAATACTAGCATAATTGGATATATACACATGTACCGTATTTTTCGCTCCATTAGATGCACTTTTTTCCCCAAAAAAGTGGGTGTAAATTAGGGTGCGTCTTATGGAGCAAATACCCAAGCGCACCCCCCCCCCCTGTTACCTTATTATAATGCAGCCACCCTCCCTCGCTGGATGCAGTGCACAAGGCAGGCTCTGGCCCTCTTCCTCCTCCCTGACGCCTCCCGCACATACATTTTTTAATTTAACTTTTGGACGCGGCGCCTCGTTGAGAGCGGCACACCAGGCTGGCTACCTGATTCCTGCTGCTTCCTCCAAAAACTGCCAGCTGACTCCTCTTCTGTTCTCTCACCTAGCAGCGCACCAAGTTGCCTGCCTGGTCCTGCGCCGCTTCCCGCAAGGAGGAGGAAGAGGGCCAGGGCCTGCCTGTTGCCTGTCTGGAGGAGGAAGAGGATGGGGCCTGTATGCTGCCTGCCTGGGGGGGTAGGGAGGGAGGAGGGAGAGGCTGGGACCTACCTGCCTACCTTGCCAAATTAAAAATAAGGAGGGAGGAGGGTGAGGCCAGGGCTTTCCTGTTGCCTGCCTGAGGGAGGAGGCCTGCCTGCCTGGGGGGAGACCTACCTGCCTTTCTACCTACCTACCAGCCCACCCTTTCCTGTCACTACCTGCCTGCTTGCCTGTCCCTGCCTGCCTGCCAGCAACTAGGCCTGCCTGCCCTGTCTCTACCTGCCCTGTTCCCTGTCCCTGCCTTGTCCCAGCCTACCACTAGACCACCAGAGGGGGGACAGGGTTCAGAGTCTGGCAAGGAGTGTGGGGTTGGGTACAGAGCCTGGAAGGGAGAATTTGGTTCAGAATGTTTTTTTTCTTGTTTTCCTCCTCTAAATCTAGGGTGCGTCTTATGGTCAGGAGCGTCTAATGGAGCAAAAAACACGGTAAGTCCTTGCACCTAAATTCATGAATTACTCATGTGAATCCGGCCCTGACACTGCCTATGTGAAGATTCATCTGTATAATATGCGCTTTTGAAGATATATACATATTTAAGGCTCCTTTTATTAAGCTATGCTAATAGATTTAGCATGCACTAATGATTAGTTTGCTTAATGCTGTGAAGCCCTTAGGAATAAAATGGATGCATGACACAAGCTAAATCCATTAGTGTATATTAGTAAAGGCAGACCTTAGAGAATAGCACATAGCAGGATTTTTGACATTTATGCATATATGTGTTCACATACAGTAGTGCATATATGCTGGTAATTTGTACATGTATTTGCATATTTGATGTAATTTACCTCCTAAGAGGGTAATCTTGTAACTGGGCATCTATTTCAATCCTATTTTATAAAGAAAAGAAAGGTTACAGAAACTTCAGACATGATGTGCCAAGTGTGTTGAACGTAGGGGTGGATATGTGAAATAACTTGTAAGTTGTAACTTGTAAGTGCAGGAAGGACTACAGGGTGAAATTGAAAGAAGCCATGAGAGAGATATATCTGGCAAAAGCACAGGCGGAAAAACAAATGGCTAAAAATGTTAAAAAGGGAGACAAAAATTTTTTCTGATATATTAGTGAAAGGAGGAAGATGAAAAATGGAATTGCTAAACTAAAAGATGCTGGGAACCGATATATGGAGAGTGATGAGGAAAAAGCAAATGTGCTAAACAAATACTTCTGTTCTGTGTTCACAGAAGAAAATCCTGGAGAAGGACCGAGATTGTCTGGCAAAGTTACACGAGAAAATGGAGTAGATTCTGCGCCGTTCATGGAGGAGAGTGTTTATGAGCAACTTGAAAATTGAAGGTGGACAAAGCAATGGGACCAGACGGGATCCATCCCAGGATACTATGGGAGCTCAGAGAGGTTCTGGCGAGTCCTATTAAAGATTTGTTCAACAAATCTCTGGAGACGGGAGTGGTTCCTGGGGATTGGAGGAGAGTGGATGTGGTTCCTATTCACAAAAATGGTCACAGGGATGAAGCAGGAAACTACAGGCTGGTGAGCCTCACTTCAGTTGTTGGAAAAATAATGGAACTGTTACTGAAAGAAAGGATAGTGTACTTCCTTGAATCTAATGGGTTACAGGATCCGAGGCAACATGGCTTTACAAAAGGTAAATCATGCCAAATGAACCTGATTTAATTTTTTGATTGGGTGACCAGAGAGCTGGATCGAGGACATATGCTAGATGTAATTTACTTAGATTTCAGCAAAGGCTTTGATACAGTTCCTCATAGGAGGCTGTTGAACAAACTTGAAGGGCTGAAGTTAGGATCCAAAGTGGTGAACTGGGTTAGAAACTGGCTGTCGGACAGACGCCAGAGGGTGGTGGTTAATAGAAGTCGCTCTGAGGAAGGAAAGGTGAGTAGTGAAGTCCCTCAGTGTTCGGTGCTGGGGCCGATCCTGTTCATTGCTGAAGAGTGACATTGCTGAAGGGTTAGAAGGAAAAGTGTGCCTTTTTGCAGATGATACCAAGATTTGTAACAGAGTAGACACCTAAGAGGGAGTGGAAAATATGAAAAAGGATCTGCAAAAGTTAGAGGAATGGTCTAATGCCTGGCAACTAAAATTCAATGCAAAGAAATGCAGAGTAATGCATTTGGGGATTAATAATCGGAAGGAACCGTATATGCTGGGATGTGAGAAGCTGATATGCACGGACGGGGAGAGGGACCTTGGGGTGATAGTGTCCGAAGATCTAAAGGCGAAAAAACAGTGTGGCAAGTCAGTGGCTGCTGCCAGAAGGATGCTGGGCTGTATAAATAGAGGCGTAGCCAGTAGAAGGAAGAAGGTGTTGATGCCTCTGTTCAAGTCATTGGTAAGGCCCCACTTGGAATATTGTGTTCAGTTTTGGAGACTGTATCTGGCGAAGGACGTAAGAAGACTTGAAGCGGTCCAGAGGAGGTTGACGAAAATGATAGGAGGCTTGCACCAGAAGACATATGAGGAGAGACTGGAAGCCCTGAATATGTATACCCTAGAGGAAAGGAGGGACAGGGGAGATATGATTCAGACATTCAAATACTTGAAGGGTATTAACGTAGAACAAAATCTTTTCCAGAGAAAGGAAAATGGTAAAACCAGAGGACATAATTTGAGGTTGAGGGGTGGTAGATTCAAAGGCAATGTTAGGAAATTCTACTTTACGGAGAGGGTGGTGGATGACTGGAATGCGCTTCCGAGAGAGGTGATGGAGAGTAAAACTGTGACTGAGTTCAAAGAAGCGTGGGATAAATACAGAGGTTCTAGAATCAGAAAATAATATTAAATATTGAACTAAGGCCAGTACTGGGAAGACGTGCACGGTCTGTGTCTGTGTATGGCCGTTTGGTGGGGGATGGGCTGGGGAGGGCTTCAGTGGCTGGGAGGGTGTAGATGTGCTGGAGTAGGTTTTAACGGAGATTTCGGCAGTTGGAACCCAAGCACAGTACCGGATAGAGCTTTAGATTCTTGCCCAGGAATAGCTAAGAAAAAAAATTAAAAAATTAAAATTGAATCAGGTTGGGCAGACTGGATGGACCATTCGGGTCTTTTTCTGCTGTCATCTACTATGTAGTTTCATGGCTCCAAGTCATTCCCTTCTTGGTTGGGCTGAGAACTTTCAGCATCCCATTGTAATGTATCCATTTAAATGGCACTACACATATTCCAGATATAAATTTAAACAGATTTCTTACCCATTTAACTTTACTCATAAATTTTAGACAGCTGAAAATAGATTAAATAGACAAGATTTCCATTTAATAATACTTTTTATTTTTATTAATCTTTATTTTTTTGCAAAATGAAAAAAAAAATGCCACAGGAATCTCTAGATACTTAGCGCAGGAACCTTGTTGATTGTTGTATATGTCAATATTTTTCAGCATGGATATCTTAAGCATTTAATTTTATGCAGATTTAAGTGGCACAACTAAAAAAGAAAGAAAGACAAAGAAAGAAAGAAATCTATAAATAAAGTTAAATGGATAAGTTATCATTCTAGGGGCTGAATATCTCTGTTTACATGGACAATGTTTTGTCCAGTCTTGTTATCTATTTCTTGGGCTAGTGTTTTTAGTTTGAAGCATTTAGGTAGTTGGTAGACACTGCCAAATGCTTTTGAAAAGTGACCTCATAGAGTTTAAAACTACCTAAATACCTATGTCCTACAGGGAAAAGAATGTAAACTGGAGAAGGCACAGTTTTCCTCATGCATGATTTTAATATTTAGTTGGGAACAATTCAAAGACTGAAGTGCTTCCAGACATCTTTCTACCTATTATAGTGCAAAGTTGTTTTTTCCAACAATTCTGGTGCAATTTTATATTCACTTACAAAGTGCCTTTCAAACATATCTCTCCTTCTGAAAAAAAAAATAAATGTGAATATTTGCTTTACTTAGTTCTTGGAAAATTGAAGACTAGTCTTTATCTGCAAGGCAATACAGTGAGCTTTAGAATCATGTGATCATAAGGGATTTTTTTCTTAAGGCAATAAAGTACATATTTATAGCATTCACTTTCAATAGCTATTTTAAGGAGCACAATTCTAGCTGTTTAAATTCAAAGTAAGGTTCATACCTTCTCCCTTCCATTTGAAGAAAGGTTTCCACAGAAATAATTAATAGTAGTAATAATAGTCACATCTAGCAAATTATCATTCTCCGAGAACAAGCAGGTAGCATTTACTTCAGCATTGGTCAAAAAATGCTTTTTCATTTTATGGAAACTGTGTACTATTATATTTCAAATTTCAACCCTGTGGCATTTAGGGCTCTAATTCAATCTTTGATACTTAGTACTCTGGACTATTGTAATTCAGTACACCTTGCGAGGCATCGTACAAATTTAGTTAGATTGCATAAAATTCAGAATGTAGCAGTGCACTTGATTTTCGATTTGAAGAAATCAGATCATATTACATCTTATTATAAAGAATTCCATTGGCTCCCATTCGAGGCCCATGTATTGTTTAAATTTGAGACCTTTTGTTACAAAGTTTTATATGGGCAGGCATCTGAGTACTTATAGTAATTGCTTACCTTGTTCAAAGCGAATTGTCTATTACATACATCTCTATTTGTTTTTCCTCCTGTTCGAGGTTGAACGCATAAGAAATTTTTCCAGCGCCTGTTTGCCTATCAGGCAGCTAGTTGGAATAAGGAGTTGTAAACTTTGTTCACAAGGTCTTGCTCATACACATACTTCAGAAAGTTATTAATGTTGTCTCTATTTGTACAATTTTTAGAAAATTAACAAGGGCTTTATGATTACTTTGTAGGTCACTGGGTTGTCAAGTTTCTTATTCTTTGTGAACCGTATCGATCCGTGAGGTTTTGCAGTCTAGAAATGAAATGTAATGTAATGACATCATCCACGGAGCTCAGCATGGACATGTACCCAACGTTGGCGCATGTGAGCTCCAATTCTTCATTTTCTGTTTCATAGTAAACTTTCAATATTCACTGAATTACTTTCAATTTTTGAGCCTTCCTGTCATTTTCAAGCATCAATGCTCTCTAATCTGATCCTCAGCTATAATTTTCACATGATTTTTTATCTTAAATCTCTGATTAAACAACTATCCTCTTTCCAAAAACTAACACCTTTGGATCAAAAGCTTTTTAGCAGGTTGTCAAAGACTTTTCAGAAACTAGCAGGTACTGTACATAGTGCGCTCAACCTTTGATGCATTTGATGTTTCCTCAAGAGTGTTGGCAGTATCCGTAGTGATGCGTAGTCAAGCATGGCTCAGGGTATCTGATCTAGACCCCAATGTCAAGACTGCTTGTCCCATGTACCATGTACAAGCAATAATCTTTTTTGGGATCACAAAGTGACTGAGAAAATAAAGAAACATGCTGATTGCATGTCTATACTTTCAAAGGAGCAATCCACTCAACCAGCAAAACCTACATATAGATTCAATGCAGCATATCAACATCAATACTATTGCATATCTAGGTGTTGATATTCTCAGCCTTACTCTTTGTGTAGACCCACTAACCAGAGACGTCATCAACAACAAAAACATCCAAAATCTCAAACTTCTACACAGTCAAAACCCCAGCAGTTTGTTTCTTTAACTCATTCATAGAGAGCATTGCCAACATAAAATTACAGCTCCCCTCAGAATTGCCAGTGGGAGGTTGAATTTATCACTTTTATCCACACTGGACCTTAATAACCACAGACACTTGGGTTCTCCAGGAAGTCTCACAAAGCTATGCCTTTCATCTACAAAAGGCACCGCCATAGCATTCTTCAAGAAAATCTTTTTTCAACTCTCTCCAGAAATCTCTCCTTCACCAGGAACTCTTAGCCCTCTTCCAGCTTGATGCAATATAACCAGTACCACAGAAGGAGTATTTTCTAATGCCCCAAAAGACAGGTGGGTTCCAAGCTTAGTCAAGGAAAATTTTGCATAGTCTCTCTGGAAACTCTGCTACACCTCCTAGAAAAGAATGATTGTCTTTGCTCTCTGGACTTGAAAGAAGCTTATACTCACATTCCCGTTTTGCAAGTACACAGAAAGTTCCTACGCTTTCATGTAGTAACTCAACACTTTCAATACAGAGTACTCCATTTTGGCCTAGTGTTTGCCCTGAGGGTTTTCACCAGGTGTCTCACAGTGGTGGCCATGACTTTATGCACATATGGCTTTCATGTATTTTCATACTTAGATAACTGATTGATAAAGGCCTCTTTGCCAAGTCTGGCTCAACAAGCTAGAACATCAACAATCCAAATTCTGGAGCTCCTAGGATTCATGGTGAACTACTCCAAATCACACCTTTCTCCTACTTGGACAATAGAGTTCATAGCAGCTTTCCTAGACGCAACTGAAATTCGGGCATTCTTACATCAACTGAGGCTCAACAAACTATTACACTTATGTCAGTCTCAGTCCAATCATATCTCACAGCTTGACAGATGTTATGCTTTCTGGGTCACATGTATATGTAGTCCTGTTTGCACACCTCCATTTTAGAAAACCACAATGGACTCGCCTCCCAATGGCTTCAGTGCGTAGACCCTCTCTCTACATGCATTAGACTTCAGAGCTTCGTCACTCACGTCAATGGTGGTTCACTCCCTCCAGTCTCTCCAAGGACCTACTCTTCCAGCCTCCATCACACCAAAAAAGTTCTCACAACAGATTTGTCCCTTATTGACTTGGATGCTTACCTCATAGGCCTTTGAACACAGAGACTCTTATCTCAAGAGAAAACACTGCAAATCAACCTGCTAGAGCTAAGAGCAATTTGCAGTGATCTCTGCATCTTTCAAGATCGCTCACAGAACCATGTAGTCCTCTTTTGCACCGACAATCAAGTAGCTATGTACTACATGAACAAACAAGTAGGTGCAGGGTATTTTCCTCTCTGTCAAGAGGCATTTCAAATATGGACCTGGGTAGTAGATTACAATGTTTTCCTTAAAGCAGTATATCTAGCAGGGCCACAAAACTCTCTAGCAGACAAATTGAGCAGACTTCTTCAACCTCACGAATGGTCTATGCACACAATAGTGTGACAGATGTTTTGATTCTGGGGACTCTTGAGATAGCTCTCTTTGCTTCCCCCATTACCACAAGCTCCCTCACTACTGTTCCAGACTCTACAATCCCATTCATCTCCAAGTGGATGCTTTCCTACTCCATTGGCACAATCACTTCCTTTACACTTTCCCTCCATTACCACTAATCAGAAGAACCCTTCTCAAACTTCGCCAAGAGTCAGCTTCTGTAATTCTCATTTCACCATGATGGCCTCATTAAGTCTGGTTTCCTATCCTACTACAACTCTCCAAATGCAAACCCATCACTCTCCAGATTTTTCCAACTCTACTCACACAGAACAAGAGTTCTCTCTTGCACCCTTGCTCCTTGGTTCTAACAGCCTGGAATCTCTCTTGGATATTCTTAATGTATTAATTTAAATTGACTCATTTTACCATTTGGTGTGTTTTCCACTCCCTGGAACCCACTACCTGCCCTCTATCATCTCTCTTGAACTAACTACTTCATCTCTCCAACTCAGGATTTCAATCGTCCTCACTCAGAGTACACCTTGGTGCAATCAGTGCTTACCATACCTACTTGGGCAATAAATCCATTTTTATCTATCCATTGAAATCTAGATTCATGAAAGGACTTTAACATACCAATTCTCCACTAAAACGTCTGCCTGTTGTTTAGGACTTGAATGTAGTTCTTTCCCAGTTAATGAATTCTTTCGATCCACTCTCCTCTTCACTAAAGTATCTCACCTGGAAAGTCATATTCCTGATTGCTCTTGCCTCTGCTCGTAGAGTCAGTGAACTACAAACAGTCTCTGGCCTGTTTTCTTTCCAAAGCCACATGCTCATCTTGGTCATACCCTTGACTGTAAAAGAGCTCTTACCTACTGCATAAGAAGATCACATCAAACCACTTAGGACTACAGCTCAGCTGTTCATTTCTCTTGATCCTAACAGACTTGGCGTTCCAGTTACTAAGCAGACTACATCATACCAGCTAGCAGACTGTATATCCTTTGCCTGTTTTCAGGCTGGGCTGATGCTCGAGAGTCGTGTCATTGTTCATAAAGTATAAGCTATGGCCACTTCGGTCACTTGCGCTCTACTCCCATTGAGGACATCTGTAAAACACAGATTTATTTCCCATTACTGCTTAGATCAACAATCCAGAAGAGACATTCAGTTTGGTCAGGCAGTTCTCAAAAACTTATTCTCTCTATAAAAGCCATCTACTCTCCATCCTCAGGGATTTCACCAGCCTCATGACAGTTATATTTAATACTCTTCCTAGAGGCATGAACCTGGCAGTTTGGAAGTCCCATATATCAGAATAAACTGCCTGCTTGTCCTTGGAGAAAGCATAGTTACTCACCTGTAGTAGGTGTTCTCCACGGACAACAAGAAGATATTCTTACAATCTACCCACCTCCTCTAGATGGCTTCTTAGCTTTTGAATATAACTGGAGCTCATGTATGCTGATGTCAGGTGGAAAGGCACATGCGAGGTTCAGGCAGTGCTAAAGTTTTAAAGAAACAGTACTCTTTAGTGCCTGTGCTGAGCTTCATGAACAACATCACCCATATGTGTGAATATCTACCTGCTGACCTTGGAGAACACCTGCTACAGGTGAGTACTATGCTTTTTCACTGAATAGTCCAGGGGTATGTAAAAGGTGCTTTGATCTTTAACCTATAACTCCTGAAGACGATTTTATATTGATTTGTGGGTGGAGCCAAAAGCAAAGGAGTAAATTTCTAGTCCCTTGCATGACAATTCTTTGAGTAAGAAGTGGCTGAAATGTACAGAGGTCACTGATGTACTAGAGGGGGCTCCCACTCATGTTAAATAATTTTACAAAAACTTTCTCTCCAAGTGATACAGAGCTTACTGAGAAGCTGGTGGCACATCACTTGCTTGTGATCAGTGAAAGTAACATTGTAACTTGCTTGTGATCAGTGAGCGTAACACTGTGGAATGTGAGACTTCTACTGGGTGTAATGTCAGCCACCAAGTTGAACACTGGCATCTTGATATGGCACCAGTTGAATGAGGAGGGGAATACCATGACAAAATACAATAGAAGGTTGTTTTTAAAAAAACTAAGGAACAATTACCCTTTAAAATAACAATCATTACAGCCTGTACGTATTAATGATTTGCCTCTGAGGGTACTGTGTTGTTTCAAGATTCTGATACAGCATAGCTTATTTTTATCACAGTGTGTAACTCAACAATTTCTGATCATCAAAATATCTGTTCTGCATTCCGTGAGAAATTATGTTTAAAACAAAGACATTTAAATATACATTACATTCATTAAAGAAATCTGACCATTTGTGTTTGCTGTTCATAACAGAAAGGCTTGATGTCAAAAAGGGCAAGCAAACTGGACATGCACCTCAGAATTCAGAATATAAAAAATTATACATATATGTACAGTATACTGGCTATGTGTGCTTTTTTTAACAAGAATAGATCTAAAAATCATAATATGCTGTATAGTAAGAATGAAACATGATATTAGGGGGCAAAAGTTGATTTTGATGGTCGTACTCTTCTACTTTTAATTTGAAGTCCTTGCCCTATGTCACCATTTCCTTCAGTGTTTTCTTCCTTCTTGCGTACTTTGAGATGTGTAAGAAGCTTTATTATCCAGACATCCCATTCCTCTGGTAAAAGCAGCAAAAGGAAGCCCAGGCCAATGATGACAATGGCTATCACCCGAACACTGTTGAAGACAATTTCGCTGGTGTAATGATCAACAACTGTATGAAACAGTGAGCTTGTGTTACTATGCAGTAAAAAAAAAACACACTGTGATGTTATTGCATGCAAGTACAGTATTTATAGCCTCAAAAAAAGGACTGACTTTGTTTTCTGTGTTTTGCCTTTTTCTGTTCTCTTCCTTATTTCCCTTTGTTTACAGATTGTTTCAGTATTGTTTCTCTAAGGACAAGCAGGATAGCAAATCCTCAAAGCATGGATGATGTCACCAATGGGCCTTGCATGGGAAAACTATTTTTCACCTGCCACTGTTACCACTACCTCAATCTGTTTCCCTGAAACTAATTGGTCACATCACTGAAACTACCCATTGAAACATCAGGTTTTTTTGTGCCTTAATGCTGTAATGCTGGAAGATATAATGGGTCCATTTGACAAACTGAACAGTAACAAATCACCTGGACCAGATGGTATACATTCCAGAGTGCTGAAAGAATTGATAAATGAACTTGCAGAACTATTGTTAGTAATTTGTAATTTTTCTTTAAGATCCAGCATAGTACCGGAAGACTGTAGGGTGGTCAATGTGATGCTGATTTTTAAAAAACGTTCCAGAGGTGATCTGGGAAATTATAGACCAGTGTCATTCTTGAGCAAAATGGTACAGGCAATTATATGTAGATGCATTTCTTTAGGAAATTTATCCCATGTAAGGACTGAAACTGTTTATCTTGTTTTAACCTGGTTCAGAACTGTAGTGCTGCCCGATTCACGATTTGAATCGGTTCACCGATTCACTTCAGGTGAATCGATTTGAATTGGTTCAAAACAAAAAAAACGGCTTCCCGATTCGCCTGACCCTCCCCCTCTCGCCCTCAAAAGCAGAAGCGGCAGCTGACGCACCTGATTTAGAAGGTGAGGGGGGAGGGTCAGTCAGGAAGTGCTGCTGTTGGCTTCCCCCCCAGCATCTGGCTTCTGGCTACCACCCCCTCGGCCTTCCGCTCCCCCATGGCCTCCCTGCACTGTTTACCTTCCAGCCGGAACAGCCTCAAACAAGATCACAGTGTTAGCTTCGGAGCTGGTTCCTCCAGCCCGGTCCCGCCCCTCCTCTGATGCCCCTCCTCTGATGATGGAGAATGGGATTTAGGGAGGGAAGGAAAAGAAAGAGAGAGAAGTTGGACGCAAGGGATGGTGTGGAGGGGGGGGATAGAGATACTGGATAGGAGAGTAGTTGGGAAAAGAAAGGGAGAGATGGTGGACCATGGGGTGGTCGGGAAGGAAGGAGAGATGCTGGATAAAAGGGTAGTTAAGAAAAGGTGGATCTGTGGAGGGAGACAAAAAAAAAGAAAAGATGCCAGACCTCCTGGGGAGGGAAGAGAAACAGAAGGGAAGGACAGATATGGAGGATGGATAGTTAGCAGGGAGAAAGAAGAAAGAAGGAGACCCTGGCAAGCAAGTTATCAGAAGACAACCAGAGCCTGAGACCAACAAAATTTGAATAATGACCAGACAACAAAAGGTAGAAAAACTAATTTTATTTTCTGTTTTGTGATTATAATATGTCAGATTTGAAATGGTGTTAGACTGCAAACATGAGCTAGGATTTAACAGAGAGAGGAAAAGTCTTTTTTGTTTGTTTATTTTGTTTACACCACAGCGCCAGTGTGGTTAGGAGAAGGCAAAGGGGGTGAAGAGGCTGTAAAATAAACCCACCAGGATGTTTGAAAAAAAAAACCCACCCAATTGGGTAGGAAAATCGAATCGAATCAAATTCAAAAACCAATTCAATAGGCTGAATCGAATCGAATCAAAAATTTTTTTTCCTGAATCAGGCAGCACTACTGAATTATATAATATTTTATGTATGTAACCATTTGTAAACTGCTTTTGGAATGAAACGGTATATAAATTTTAAAGTAAATAAATAATAAAGAGCAAAATGACAGAACATGTACATAAACATGGATTAATGAGAGAAAGCCAGCATGAATTTAGTCAAGGGAAATCTTGCCTCACCAACCTACTGCATTTCTTTGAAGGGGTGAATGAACATGTGGAAAAAGGTGAGCCAGTTGATATTGTGTATTTGGATTTTTAAAAGGCATCTAACAAAGTATTTCATGAAAGACTTCTGAGGAAATTAGAAAGTCATGGGATAGGAGGTATAATGTCCTATTATGGATTGAGAACTGGTTGAAAGACAGAAAACAGAGTAGATTTAAATGGTCAATATTCTCAAGGGAGAAGGGTAAACAGTGGGGTTCCCTAGGGGTCTGTCCTGGGACTGCTGCTGTTTAACATATTTATTAATGATTTAGAGATGGGAATAATTAGTGAGATAATTCATTTTGATGATAACACAAAGTTGTTAAATCACCAAGAGGATTTTAAAAATTGCAAAAGGACCTTGTGAGACCTGGGAAACTGGGCAACAAAATAGCAGATGACATTTAATGTGAGCAAGTGCAAAGTGATGCATATGGGATAGAGGAACCCAAACTATAGCTACGTGATGCAGGGTTCCATCATTGAGGATATGTTGAAATCCTCAGCTCAATGTGCAGCGACAACTAAGAAAGCAAATAAAATGTTAGGGATTATCAGGAAAGGATTGGAAAACAAAGAAGAAAAAGTTATACACTTCTCCCTCAATATTCACGGGGATTAGGGGCAGAGCTGGCCCATGAATATTGAAAATTTGCGAATAATATTTGGACCAGCTCTGACTCATCCCCGCCTTCCACCGGCATCCCGGATCTTATCTAGTGGTCTAGCAGGCTTTCGGGGAAGGAGCAATCTTCCTATGCTCCTGCCCCATGCAGATTACTCATATAAAATGGCTGCCATGAGTTCCTGTAGTCTCTCAAGACTACGACAGGAACTCCCCGCAGCCATTTTGTATGAGTGATTTGCATGAGGCAGGAGTGTAGGAAGATCGCTCCTGCCCCGAAAGCCCGCTAGACCACCAGGTAAGGTCCAGGGAGGTCCGGGATACAGCGTTTCTTTCCCCCCCAAAAAATTGCGAATAACCGAATCCGCCGATACTGAAACTGTGGATTCAGAGGGAGAAGTGTAATGTCCTTGTATCACTCTATGGTACGGCTGCACCTCAAATACTATGTACAATTCTGGTCGCTGTATTTCACAAAAGATATAGCAGAATTAAAAAAGGTACAGAAAAGGGCAATGAAAATAATAAAAGGGATGAGATGACTTCCCTATGAGGAAAGGCTAAAGCAGCTTGGAGAAGAGATGGCTTGGAGTGATATGATAGAGGTCTGTAAAATACTAAGTGAAGTGAAAAGGGTAGATGTGAATTGTTTGTTTGCCTTTCCAAAAATACTAGGACTAGAGACCTGTGCAGTAATCCTCTATCTGTACCCCTCTATCCCCTTTTCCAGCAGGAAATTCTCCAATTCTACTGGGGGTTCAAGAAAGGATTAGACAATTTCCTGCTGGAAAAGGGGATAGAGGGGTACAGATAGAGGATTACTGCACAGGTCCTGGACCTGTTGGGCCGCCATGTGAGCGGACTGCTGGGCACGATGGACCTCAGGTCTGACCCAGCGGAGGCATTGCTTATGTTCTTATGTGATGAAGTTACTAAGTAGTAAATTTAAAAAGAACCAGAGAAAATATTTCTACGCACAACGTGTAATTAAACTAATTTGTTGCAGGAGAATTTGGTGAAATCAGTTAGCATTGCAGGGTTTTAAAAAAGGTTTGGATAATTTCCTAAAAGGAAGTCCATAGTCTTGGGGAAACCCATTGTTTATTCCTAGGATAAGCAGCATAAAATCTGTTTAATTAATTGGGATCTTGCTAAGTACTTGGGACCTGTATTGGTCACTGTTGGAAACATGATACTGGGCTTCATGGACCTTCAGTCTCTCCTAATATGGCAATTATTAGGCAATCTTAGGTTAAAACTTGAGTCAAATTCAAACTGTGCTCAACATTTTTTCCTGCCCAGAACCTCACCACTTGCTCCCATCTGCTTCATATGCATATAATAAACTCTAGTTGTGGTGGGACTTTTTTCCTGGCATATCCAAAATGTAATTCAAATATTTTTTTAAATATTTCAACTGATGAAATTATAGAAGATTTGGGAAAGTTAAATCTTAAATTCAAATGCTTTGTATAATTCTCAAGGTTTTCAATATGGCCAAGCACTAAAGTATTTGTCTTGAACTAAAGACTGACTTAACTCTCTTAGGGGTCCTTTTACTAAGGTGTGCTAAATGCTAAGATGCCCATAGGATCATATGGGCTGCTTAGTATTTAGTGTGCACTAAATCTTTTAATTCATCTTGGTAAAAGAAGACCTACCATATATACTTGAATATAAACCGTCCTGAATATAAACTCTGCATCCAGTCCCCTCACTCACTCTCTACCCTGCTCTGACAGTCTGTGCTCTGTGCCCCCTCACTCCCAATGCCTTGCAGGACTCCACTGGGCCTGCTGTGAGACCTGGTGGTCTAGTGGTGGCTGGGACCCTTCCTGCTCCTGCCCCAGCCGATTCTAAGAATTTCTATCTCCCTCCCACGCCAAGATTCACTGCTGGACAACCAAAGATACTAAAGGGAGGTGGGAGGGAGGTAAAAATTCTTAGAATCAGCTGGGACAGGAGGCAGGAGGGATCCCTCCTATCTCGGCCACCGTTGGACCACCAGGTCTCACAGCAGGTCCGGCAGAGGCCTGCAATAGGTCCGGGGGGGGGGGGGGGGTCAGCACTGACCCGAATATAAAGCGAAACCTACATTTTTAGGTCATTTTTTTGGCCCAAAAATCTGTTTGAACTATAGCAGTCCATATAGCCTCCAGGGTGATAATTATAGGTTGTGGTATGCAGACTATGCCTGCTAGGAATGTCCCTAGAGCAGTACACAAGTCAAGTTCAGGCTCCATGCAAATACCCCCTGTAAAAGCACAATTCCAGTCATTACATGAATTTCCTTCTTTGTCCTGTAGAGGGAGCGGGAGTACAGAAGTGCAGGATTCCCATCCCCCACAGAAGCCTAGAGTGATTAATAGGAAATCACTTCCTTTTGAGGGTTTGGGGCGGGGCTGCAGACTCCTTACTCTGAGAACCAAGTTCCTTGAAGCCCAGCCCATGGAGATATGCTGTGTGAGAGGCAAGTGACTGACTTTGTTGAATGATTTTTGAAAGTTTGTTTTTCTAATTACTTGCCTGTGCTGGATACCTTTAAACCAGCTGAAGAGTTAAAGAAGTTTCTTTTGGACTGTGTTTTTGAACTTGCTTTCTTGTGGGAAGTTTTGTTACTTTTCCTGGGGGGGGAGAAGTGAACAGTATCCCAGTCCCAGACAGTGGGGGGTTTTGCCCGTGTTACATGGTGGGATTGAGGGCCGATATTGGCATAATAAGACCACACGGTGCATGATGTCTGGCCAGCACGCTGATGCTGGAGAAGTCAGTACAAGCTACACTGACTTGGGTAGAATTGAGGCAACCCGGAAACTTGTGTGTTTTGAGTTTTGAATTTTTTCTTTTCTTTTGTGATACCTGCTAATGGACTATGAATCAAAGTGGACTTTAGCAACAGATTTAGTTTTTGCCTGATGGACATTAAGGCTTAGTGATATACTGAAACATCCTGACAAAGTTTCATGTTTAATTTTTACTTTGAAGAATAAAGCTCAAGTTTGTTTTGAAAATAACTTTTCTGGTGCAGCGGTGTCCTTAGCTAAACGCTTGGCTGTTATTTTTCCTTGTGCTGCCCGTGGCGGCTCACAAGAGGTTTTCTTGTACCGGTGGCCCAAGACACCTTGCCCTGAGGCTGCTGGTTACAAGGTTTATCCTGGTGACCTAAAAGGGAACTGCACTCAGTGAGGGGGAATCAACACCAGAGACAGCTGACAATTCTTCACAAATGGGAACCACCAGATCATTTACCTATTCATTCACCTCTACAGCACCTCAAAACTTCCTTCCACCCTCTTTCACAATATGATGATCTCCCACTGGAAGTGCTTTCACTGCAGCAGATGCCAACTTTGGAATCTGCACAGCCCCATCTGAGGCATCAAAATACTCAGCAATCAGCTAAAGTGCTGGGTTAGCAGGAGGAGGTAATCATTGATCAGGGGTCAAACAGGCACCTAGACCCAAATTCTGTAACCAGCACCTAAAGTTAAGCACCTATTTTGGAGGCACCCAACTAGATAGGTGCCTATCTAAATTGACTAGCAAGCTCAATTAAGCTTTTTAATCAGCATTGATTGAAACATAGGCGCCTATCAAGAAAGTGCAATTCTGTAAGAAGGCGCCTCTAAACATTTAGACAGCCTTCAAAAAAATAGGCGCTATGCACATTAGGCTTGGATGTGGCTACATGTTAGGCACCTTGTTGCAGAATCACTGCTCTTAAGCATGCTTAAGCGCTAGCTTAGGCACCTAACTTTTAGTTGTGCCTAGAGCTGGCCTAGTTCTTGTGCGCCTCCAAAATAAGTTCCGCTCAGCATGATTCATTAAACAGCACCCAATTTTACTTGAATCGCACTGAACAGTGCCTAATTAGGCGCCTAACTTTTGGGCGCTTCTTAAAAAAATTTGCCCTCTAATGCCCAGAAGAAGATGGTTTAGAGAGTAAGATCTCACTTTCCCCTTGATCATTACAGATACCAATGAAAAAAGTAGCTTAAGAAAATAATCCAAAACATGAGTGCCTGGGATCATGGATATTCTGTCAATGCTCGGTACAACTAGTATGTGCAGTGTCTGTGGCCTGAACATGAGCCTTTCTTTATGTAATTTGTATTCATACATATCAAAGAGACATCTTACGGAGTCAAGAGAAACAAAATAAATTAGTTTTTGGTGCCTGTAAGTCTGCCATTTGGACCTGGGTTTTTCCTTGAGATATGAGATTTGTAGACTCCAACAACTATAATCTATTAGAAACAGACTTCTCACATTGACCCATTGGAGGAATCAGTCTACAAGGATTCATGAGCTGCATCAATCACCTCTGCCCATCAAGCATCAATTGAATCCATTGAGATTCCACATCCTCTGAGTCCTGCTCCAAGAAGAGAAAGAGTTCATCCTCATCTTCATCAATATTGGAAACTCACAATTCCAAACACTGGGCAGAGGCTGGGGCATATTAACATTGCAGCTCACTAAAGCATGACATTAAGAGCACCATAGGTCTGAAGTCACTAGTGTTGTAGGGGTGTCCTTGATATGTCACCTTTTGTGCAACTGAGGCCTATGAACCAAACACTGACTAGGCCTGAACCAAACTGCCATGGATGTCTACCTGCTTCCTGCAACTATATTCTGATTTCCATCACAAAAACACTGGCTTACCAAGAAGTATCTGCACTGCATCACTGAGTGTGAAGTTGTGAAAAAGACAGATTTATATAACACAAAAATATGATAAGACTTGTGGGCCTCCTTAGTTAGTGCCAATATCCATAAGGAATGGTGTCTGAATCAACACATAGTAGAGTGTCCTCCATGCCTGCTTTTCTTCTCCTGGACTAGACTTTGTGTGAAGAAAAAAAAGGAGAAGAGTTTTGGCACTTTGAGAGAGTGAATGCAGATCTGAGAACTCTGAAAATAGACCATTTCTCCGTGCCACTGAGACTGTTTGTATCTCATAGCTAATTCTGACTTCCCACCTTGTGTAAGTGACCCATCTGTTAGTGTCATTATGATTCTGCAACAACTCTATTTGATCTTTGCATCTCAGCTTTAAATCCACTAATTCTCGGAGATTTTAACACCCATTTTGATAAACCTGATAACGTTCTCACTTCAGATCTGCTCAAATTTTTCACTGATATTAATTTATCTCCATTGATAACCGAGCCAACACATTCAGCAGGGCATACTCTCAATTTCCTAATCTCAAAGTCCCTAGACAATGATTTCTCCTCCATAACATTTCCCTGGTCCCCTGGTCTGACCACAGCTTAATCACAATAAAACACCTTCCTAGATCATCTAAAACATCATCTCAGCCCAAAACCATAATGTTCAGAAACTTTAGTAAACTCAATACCTCCTTTATTTCATCATCCCTCCAACTTCATATAGAGGATCTAGATAATATCACCATGGGAGACCAAGTCACCAAATTGGAAAGTGCCAGTAAAGTACTACTGGATGATCTTGCGCCCATCATTATCCGAACAATTTCTATAAAAAGCTCCAAGAATCCCTGGTACAGGATCGAACTAGCATTAATTAAAAAAAACATTTACGTTCTCTGGAAAGGAAATGGCACAATAATAAAACTCCTGCAAACTTATCTAAATACCTAGAACAGGCAAATTTTTATAAAAAGAAAATCAATATAGCTAAAAATGCCATTCAAAAGGCCAGAAATTCTGAATGCTCTTTGCAATACCAAAATCTTTAATAACATTTAAAACAAAAAATGTACCAAAACCGGTAAACTATCCTACTGCACAGGAATTAGCCAACTTCTTTTCCAATAAAATAAATACAATTTGGAACCAAATTCACACCAAATCAATCTCCATAGAGGGAAAATTAGATCAGAAGAGTTCTTTACCAACATCAAAATGTTCTAGATTTACCCTGCCCTCAGTAAATTAAGTTCATCAACTCTTAAAATCTATTAATTTGAAAGGATCCAGTGTAGAAGCACTTCCCCCTTTATCATAACACGTAACTTTGATTTCCTTGGTCCATTCATACACAAACTTGTCACAAGCAGTTTAGAATCTGGTTACTTCCAAAGCAATGGAAAGAAACAGTTATTCGTCCAATCATCAAAGACCCAAAGGTAGACCAAAATGATTATCCAAATTATCGACCCATTGCCAACCTCCCTTTTATTGCAAAACTGACAGAAAAGATTGTGTTCAATCAAATATCTGAATTTGTCGAGAAAACTAATGTCCTGCCCCGAACCAAACTGGATTCCGACAGAACCACTCAACTGAACACTGATTGGTTTGATCTCTTTAATACTATACTTCTTAGACCATCATCAATCAGTCCTTCTGATATCACTAGATCTATCGGCCACATTCAACACCATAGACCATCACCTTTTATTAAATAGACTGGTGTCTATTGGCTTTAGCGACCAAGTTATGCAATGGTTTCAGTCCTACTTCTCCAAATGAACATCCAAGATTGTCTTTAATAATTCAGCTTCAGAACCTTACTCAAACAGTTACGGTATTCCACAAGGCTGTATACTATCTCCCCTTCTCTTCAACATCTTTTTGGTTCCTTTATTAATAACTTTATTTCTTTTTCTATACCGCCATAGTCAGACGACTTCTAGGCGGTTCACATCGAAAGATTAACACTCAATCAATAGGGTTTTTAGTCTTTAGCTATGCAGATGAGCTACATCTTCTTCATCCAATAAACTCTAATTTAGCTGAATAAATATCAAATTTCAGCCAGAAATTAACTAAAATATGCCAATGACTAAATGCAAAAATGTTATCTCTGAATATAACAAAAACCAAAACCATATTTTTCCCATGGAAAGATGGACTTACTCTCTTCTCACCAATCAAACTCAACGATGTCCCACTTCAAGAGGTTGATAATATCAAAATTATTGACATTTTCTTAGATCAAAAACTTAACTACAGTAAACAAATCAGTACAGTAGTTAAAAGCTGCTTTCATAGACTGCAGATGATCATATCTTTAGCAAAATTTTCAATGCATAATCTCTAAACACTTTAATCCACTCCCTAGTAATAGCAAAACTCGACTATTGTAACTCCTTATACCAGGGAATTATATTAAAAGAAAAAAGAAGACTACAAATTATCCAAAACACCGCAATTGAAATCATCACATAAACTAGAAAATATGATCACGTCACACCGTTACTAAAAAAAAGGTGCATTGGTTGCACATAAATCACAGAATTACCTTTAAAATAGCCCTACTGACTTTCAAAGTCCTAATCTCTAAAGCCCCTCTATTTTTAGATAAAGTACTCATTCCACTTAGATCAGAGGACAAAAACCTTCTTTCAGTGCTATCTTTGAGGGTTGTCAAAACCCATTGGAACACAATTTTCTCAGTCATGGCACCACAAATTTATTTTCCTTAAAGACCAACACTCCCACCATCCCATTCTGGTTAGCTTGGAGGTCACCCACATGTGAGAATATGCTATCTGCATGTCCTGGGATAAAACACAGTTACTTACCATAACAGGTGTTATCCAGGGACAGCATGCCCATCCACTCCCCCTGGTTGGTTTCTTAGCAGGCTTACTGAACTGAGGTGCCGCACGCCCACGTTGGGCAGGAGGGCACTTGCACATGCACGGTGTAGGCTATCATGAACTTTCCAAGTCATGAACTTGCCAAGTTTCTTAAAGTGGCAATACACTTTTAAAGTGTCTGTGCTGGGGTTCCGTGGATGATATCACACACATATGAGAATATCTGCATGCTCTCCCTGGATAACACCTGTTACACTAACTGTGCTTTACCAGAACTCTATGTTAGCTAACTGAGTTCTCAATTACAACTTCTACATGTCTTTTTACCTTAAATAGCTTATAAAGAAATTGGCTAATTTTGAGCAGCATATTCCATCTGAACACCTACCAGAATTTCGACAGACTATTCACAATCTACTTCAAATACAAAAATTTAAGGCAACAGCATTTGATGCATTTGAATTAACATCCAGAGCATCAGCAATGTCTATTGCTATGAGACATCTTGCCTGGCTTTGAGTCTCAGGCATGGATATTAATCTTCAAGATCACTTAGCCAATATTCCTTATCTCGGCGAAGAACTCTTCAGCAACAAGGTGGAGAATGCTACTCAAAGACTTGGCATGAGCAGAGTTGGAATACTTTAATGGGATCTAAGGCTAAGACCCAATCATCTAAGCCTCCTCAAAGATCTTTTTCTTCTTCCTATAAGAGGAGTTATCCACCAAAATCCACAGAAGAGGCAGAAACAACAGAGGCCTCGGAATATGCAGTCTTCAGCTCCTAAGAAGCCAGCCCAGTCTTTTCTTACATGCTTTTAGAGAGTATAGCCAAAATTCCTCCTCAGCCTTTTCCCCAACCCATCAGAGGTCGACTTATGTTGTATCATTGGCGCTGGACTCTCATTACCATGTGCACCTGGGTTTTCAAGATCATCAAGGAAGGTTACTCTCCATTTTATCACCATTCCTCCAGACCATCCTCCAAGAGAGTCCTCTTTCACATCTCAACAGATATCCCTTCTTCTTCAGGAAATCAAAGCTCTACTTCAACTAAACACCATAGAAGTAGTCCCTTCTCAGAAAAATCAAGAGTTCTACTCCAGATATTTCCTAATTCCAAAGAAGATGGGAGGTCTTAGTCTAATTTTCGACCTCCGAGATGTAAACAAATATCTAGTTACAGAAAAGTTTTGCATGCTATCTCTAGGGGCCCTATACTCACTTCTAGCTCAACACTTCCAGTACAAAATTCAGCCATTCAGCCTCACTTATCCAAGCTTTGGATTCTTGCCCAGAAACAGCTAAGAAGAAAAAATAAAATTTAAATTGAATCAGGTTGAGCAGACTGGATGGACCATTCGGGTCTTTATCTGCTGTCATCTACCATGTTATGTTATTATGTTCACCAAGTGCCTAATGGTCATGGCACTAACCATATGTACCCCATGGGTTTCAAGTATTTCCATATCTGGACAACTGGCTGATAAAAGCTCCATCTCCTCAAGTAGTGCGCTCGGCAACACAGAGGACAATAACATTTCTCCAGCTTCTAGGGTTTGAAGTCAACTTTCCCAAATCGCAACTTCAACCCTCTCAAGTGCTGTAATTCATAGGAGCCCTACTCGACACCAATCTTCTACGGGCTTTTCTACCTCAACAAAGACAAGACACATTACTTCATCTTTGTAGTCATGTCTCAACTCTATAAATCATCTCAGCAAGACAAATGATGTGACTCATAAGTCACATGGCTTTCACAGTTCATGTCACACCCTTCACATGACTTCATCTTAGATCAGCTCAGTTGTCCCTAGCATTTCAATGGTCTCAAGGCCTCGATCCCTTATCCCAACAGATTACAGTCACCTCACTTTTTCACCAATCTCTCCAGTGGTGGATGAATTCAACAGATCTCTCCAGAGGGTTGTTTCACATCCTACCACATCAAAACGTGCTCACCATGCTTGGGGAGCCTACCTGGACAGTCTCAGAACACAAGGTCAGTGGTCTGCTCAAGAAAAGACATTCCACATCAATCTTTTAGAGCTGTAGGTAATTCACAGAGCCGGCATGCGCATCAGGCCCAAAACAGTGTTTTTCAACCACCGGTCTGAGGTGCAATCAATGTGGCGTTATCTTCGAGCCAGCTCCCTCTTCCTCACTGATTCAGTGCACAAAGTCACCGGAAGCCTTCTCTCTGACGTCGCAACATCATAGGGAAGGCTGCCAGATGAGGCGCAGGACGCACAAGGAGCTACTGCCTGCAGCTTTGTGCACTGCATCAGTGAGGAAGAGGGAGCCGGCTTGAAGATAACACCGGGGGCAGCATAAAATGGCCAGGCGGGAGCAGGCCAGAAGGTAAGGTATAGCATGGAGGGAGGGAGACAACAAAGGTAGGGGAAATGATTTTATTTTTGAATTTTGTGATTGAATTATGTCAATTTTGAGAATTTACATCTGCTGTCAGTGTGCTTTGTGTAGTTTAATTTTGTGGTTAACCATTATCTGTTAATAAGTTTATATTGTGTGTATCTATGAAAAATGAATGGAAAAAATAGTGTTACAATCAGTACTATTATGGGCGCGAGGTCTGGGGTGGAGATTGGGTAGAGATGGGTGGGGTCTTGCCCACTACTTAGCCCAGTGTTCTTCAACTGCCGGCCTGCGGACCGATGCTGGTCCACAAAATAATTATTTTATTTCTGCTAGTCCACAGGTGTAAAAAGGTTGAAGAACACTGCTCTAAAAAACTTTTCAGGAGCGTCTTTCCAACTAAATCCTCCTTGTTCAAACAGACAATCAAGTAGCAATGGGGTTTCTTTGGTTTATTTTTATTTTTGCTGATATTTAGAAATTATAAACAAGTACACAGAAAAAATAATTTAAACAAGAATTTACCTATAAATAAAGAAAAATACCATCTTCCTTAGACCTTAATCAGACCAGAAATCAGAAAATCCAAGTGAAACTAAAATGGAGATTATTACATCAAGAAAACATCCACCAAGCACACAGACCTGTGGCTGGAGAATCAAGAGAAGATAGAAAGGACATCAATCGTTGTGGGGGACTCCATCATCAGACAAGTCGACAGTCACATAGCGGGAGGAAGACTGGATCGGCTGGTGACCTGCTTACTGGGAGCCAAGGTAGAAGACAGTGAGACGCATCGACAGGATCATCGACAATGTGGAAGAAGAAGATACGGCGGAGGTGATTCATGTCAGGATGAACAACGTGAGCAACTGGAACTACAACAGGGAAGTACTGAAGGACCAATTCCAGATGCTAGGAAGGAAGCTGAAGACCAGAATGCAGAGGATAGCATTCTCAGAGATCCTGCCAGTACCCAGGGCTGATGAGAAGAGGCAGATCGAGCAGCAAACAGTCAACGCATGGATGCGGCGCTGGTGTGAAGAAGGATTCTACTTCATACGCAACTGGACGATGTGCTGGGGGAAGAGCAAGCTATACAGGAAGGATGGACTCTACCTCAGCAGAGACGGAACGAGGCTACTTGCAAGCAACATCAAGAGAGAAGTTGTTATGCCGAGAGTGTAATTACACTTGTTGAAGTTTTGACTCCAATCTCCTCTTCTGAACTTTTATAAACATTGGGCTCCTTTTATCAAGGCGCGCTACGGGGGTTAGCACGTTGGACATTTCATAACCCCCGCGGCAACCTAAAAATCCTAACGCCTCGTCAATGGAGGCGTTAGGTAATAGCACGGCAGGCGGTTTAACGCGTGGTATTCCGCGCGTTAAACCGCTACCGCACCTTTGTAAAAGGACCCCATTGTTTTTATAAGACAATCCTTTTTATAAATCTTTTAACATGTTCTCCTTTATCTTAATATGTCCCATGCCTGAATTTTGCAACTTCCCGCTCTTATCCACATTTCTATTTCTATATCTCTCCTAATCTACTTAATTTTTATCTAGCTCTTAATGTATTTTTCTCTTTGCCTCATTAGCTTATGGTCTCTCCTATCGTTCTACTTTTATGATCCAGATTGTTGATTTTACTTTCCCTAATTAGTAATGCTGCCCTTAGTCCTAAATTCATAATATGATGCATTACTTGCTTTGATACGATTTTACTGTAAATTAATTCTCTACCTCTTTAATTATTTATTTTCCCAAGCCCTCCTTATTTTACAAATTATAAACCCTTATATTACCTCACCTACGTTGATATTGTCATTGCACTACCCTGATTTTCTGAATCCTGTTTAGCTTGCAACACTGTACTGAATCTAACGTATGTTATGATGAACTATTAAAACTTGATTATTTTATCTTCCTTAATTTTGTGGTTAACCAGTTTATGAAATATCCAACACACTTTTAGCTATAAATCATTAGTTCTACTGCAGTAGTATAGTTTTAATATCCTACTCTGCCTATGAATTTATGTTTTAATGTAACTACCTTATTTTTCTTACCGTCTTATTTTCACTTAGAAATTGTTGTAGTTGATATCTACTGATAATGTATTCTAATACACTTCTTCCTCGTAACAGTTCCTTGGTATTATTCTCTATTTCTCTACCATTTTTTCTGAACATCCTCAAATTTCTTTCTCTGTTTTCCTTATTTTTCTTTTGTCTGGCTTCCCTAACTCTTTTTTTTTTTTAAATTCTTTATTGATTTTTTTAAACATTCAACTTACATGTTTTTATTCAACCATTTTCCACCCATCCACCTTACCCCATGATTATTCAATAAAACACAAAACATAACTTCCCATCTGATCACCCATCCCCAAATGTAAGTACCCTAGAACCAGCCTGAGACAGAAATAATCCCCCCTCCCACCCTTCCCTGGATATGTACCTAAATAAACAAAAACTAATTCACATCATTAATCAATTACAAAGATGTAACATAAGATGTCAATGGGCCCCATATCAAATTAAATATTTTTATGTCCTGAACTATCAGCATTCATCCTTTCAAGTTTATAACTGGAGCAAAGACTTGCCCACCAGAATGAAAAATTTAAACGATCACAGTTCTTCCAATTTCGGGTGATCATCTGGATGGCTATCCCAGACATTTTAAGGAAAAGACGGCCTCTATATTGATCTATAGAGGGCTTAACATGTAATATTGTACCACAAATGACAGCCTCATACGTTAGAGGAATTGATTCTAAAATATTATTAATTCTACCCCATATTGACCTCCAAAAGCTAAACACTAAAGGACAGCTAAATATCTAAATGACAGTGCCAGCATCTATTAGACTTGGTACTATCTAACTTGTGCAACCTATCAGGGGTCCAAAAAGATCTATGTAACAGAAAAAAACATGTTTGACTCATAGATGCTGACGCTGTACATTTCATCCTCCAAGTCCAAATTCGTGGCCATCGAGATGCATAAATATACTGCTTTATCTCTGTGCTCCAAATGTCAATGGCTTCCCTAACTCTCAATACTCATAATTGGAGGATGTCTCTTTTTCAGGCATTTCTTGTCTGGTTGCCTTTCTCCCACTATCTCAATTACTCTCATCTGGCTGAGCTTATTGAGCTCTCTATGCCTTCTTTTGGTGTAATTCCCCAGAGGCCCACTTCTTCTTTTTTCACTTTCTCTCCGCTTCTTGAATGCCAATACTTTCTAAGCTAAAACATATTTACTCTCACTATGGCCCCCTCTGATATCTTATCCAAGCTTACCTTCGTATCCTGGAATGTTAATGGGCTACGACACCCAATAAAATGGAAAAAAAAATCTTCACTCATCTTAAAAAACTAAGGCCATCTATTGTTTTTTTTATAAGAAACTCATATCTCCAATATCTCTCATTTTTTAGGTTCTAAAGACTGGCTAACTTACATTGCTGAAGCTCCGGCAAGTGGTAGGAAGCATGGGGTTGCAATCTTAAATCACAAAAATATTTCCTTTTAACTCTTAGAATCTAAACACGATCCTGAAGGTAGATGGCTAATAGTTAAAGCACAAATTTTTTCGCAAGAGGTTCTCCTCATTAATATATATACTTCAAATACTGATTCCCCTGAATTTTTTACACAACTTTTTCAGACTATCTCAGACTTTGACCCTCTTCCTATCATTATGGCAGGCAACTTTAATTTGCCTCTAGATATATGGCTAGATAGACACTCTTCCTCCTCCATCACCCCGTCTAAAGCTAATTCTACCCTACACTCCTTAATTAAACTCCATAACTTGACAGAGCCATGGAGATTATAACATCTAGATGACAGAAATTATACATACTTCTCACCACACAGCAGTTACTCGAGAATAGATTATTTTGTTATTTCTTCATCACTGGTTCCCAATTTAGCAGCTACTGATATTAACCGATAACCAAACTGATAACCAAATCTCCAATCTACTGATAACTGCCCCAGACTACAAGATGTTCAGAAAAGAAATAAAAACTATACTCTTCAAGAAATCCCTGAAACAGTCTTAACATCATAAATACCTTCTTTCCTCTCATCTTCTTCCTGTCTCACAGATACTACCTGATCTACTATTTCCCTTCTCTAGAAATGACCAATGATCTTCCATTGTAACCCACCATTTATAACTCTTTTGTAATCCGCCTTGAACCGCAAGATAATGGTGGAATGGAAATCTCTAATGTAATTAACACTATAGTTATCTCAGATCATGCCCCGATATCTATTGCCTTGCAACTAGATCTCCTATTGCCTTGCAACTAGATCTCCTATTGCCTACCAACCAGATCTCCTATTTGGCGGCTGTCTAATACCCTATTAATGGACGGCTCTACTAAATAACTTTCAATTTAACAAGTCCAATTCCCAAGATTTTTGTAGGGGGATATGAGCGTCAAAACGGGAATTAATGAATATTCTATAAATTTGTGATGCAACATGGCCGGTAGCCAAGAGCTTACATTGCATTATATATTAGTGACTTCTATTCCGCCTGTACCTTGCAGTTCTAGGTGGATTACATTTGAAGATAACTGGACATTACCAGGAAGTTACAAATTAACGATTGGATACATAGGAGAGGTTTTAGAATAAAAGAGGAAGGGAAGAAATTTGAGGAATACCTTTAGGGGAGTTGCAATTGAGGGGGAAGGTTACAGGTTAGAGTCATTAAGGGGGAGTTACAAGAGGTTGAGGAGGACGATGGGTGAATTGCAAGGAAGGGGGAGAAGAGAGGGAGGGTTGAGAAGGCTGGATATATTTTTTGAATAGCAAAGTTTTGATTTCTTTTCGAAAAGATTTAAAGTCAATTGTTGCTGTCAGCAGGTTGGAGATGGAGGGGTCCAGTTTTGCTGCCTGCGTTGCTAGGAAGCCGTCATACATCTTCTTGCGCTGAGTGCCCTTGAGTGGTGGGTAGGAGAAAAGGATCTGGGATCTCCTAGGTCTGAGAGAAAGGTTTTTAGTTAGTCGGTTGATTAGGTAGGTGGGAGCCATTCCGTTTATTGCTTTGAATAATAGTCAATATAATTTGAATTGAATTCGGGCTCGTAACGGTAGCCAGTGGGAGTCAAGGTAGGCATTGGTGATATGGTCAAATTTTCTAAGAGAATAGATCAGCCTGAGAGCTGTATTTTGAATGGACTTATCGAGGTTGTGGGGAAAGGTAAGTAGAGGATATTACAGTAATCCACTAGTCCTAGGACAAGTGATTGAACTATGATTCTGTAGTGCTCTTTGTCGAAAAATTTTCTTATTTTTCGTAGATTGTGCATGGTGAGGAATGCTTTTTGAGTTGTTTTGTTGATTTGGGTTTGCATTGTGCAGCATCTGTCTATCGTCACTCCAAGGATTTTGAGAGAGGCCTGTATGGGGTATTTGGTGGTATTTATTTCTAACTCAGATATGGATTGGATTTTGTCCTTTTCAAGTAGTAGAAATTTTGTTTTGTCTGAGTTTAGCTTCAGTTTGTGGACCAGCATCCATTTTTCCACTGCTTCCAGTGTTGCTTTCAGGTTACAAGTTGTGGTGAGATCTAGGGAGTCGAAGGGGAAGAGTATGGTAATATCATCTGCGTAGCTGAATGATATTACATTTAAGGTATCTAGAGTGGTACCAAGGGAGGATAGGAAGAGGTTGAAGAGCATGGGTGACAGTGGTCACCCTTGTGGTACTCCACAGGGGTTAGGCCAGGGGTCAGATTTAAGATCGTTTGACTTCACTCTGTATGTTCTTGTCTGAAGGAATCCTTGGAACCAGTTATAAACCATACCTAAGATCCCTATGGCGTCTAGTATCTGCAGAAGTATGGTATGGTCTACCAGATCAAATGCAGCGGAGAGATCAAATTGAATTAACAACATCCTTTTTCCTTTACTAAGGTATTGTCGAGCTGTGTCAAGTAAGGTTGCTAGTAGTGTCTCTGTGCTGTGGTTGGTTCTGAATCCAGATTGAGAGGGGTGAAGTAGGTTATGGTATTCTAAGTAATTGGTGAGGTATTGAGCAACTAGACCTTCAATTAATTTAACGTATAGTGGGACTGAGGCAATAGGTCTATAGTTGGAGTGGGTGTCTATTGGGCCTTTGTGGTCTTTCAATAGTGGGTAGATTATAATCTCGCCTAGATCTTGTGGGAATCGACCCTCTTTGAGTATGTTATGAATCCATTGCATGAGGCTGGCTCTAAATTTGGGGGTGGCGTTTGTTAGGAGGTATGAGGGACAGTTATTTAGATCGCATGATGCTTTGCTGTATTTTTTGTAGAGTCGGTCAAGGTCGGTCCATTGAACTGGTAGGAAGGTGGTCCAGGTCCTGTCGGCTATTGTGGCTTCGATAGGTGGGTTTGTTGTTATCTCGTCGAGGTATGTTGGTGAGTTGTTGAAGGTAGATCTAATTGTGGTGATTTTGCTCATGTAGTAATCTGCTAGTTGAGAGGCTGTAGGTGGGTGATGTCCTTGAGTGGCTAGGAATGGTTTAGTGTCAGTGAGGTTCTTTACTAAGTTGAAGAGTGTTTTTGTGTCTGGGGCTGCGGTGCCAACTAGTTTGAAGTAGTAAGCTTTTCGTTTTTCCTTAAGTTTAAGCTTGTATAGTTTGATTAGATTTCTCCATGCTACTTTGGTTTGTACTTGGTTCTGTTTTTTCCAGATTCTTTCGAGTTGTCTACATTTGTCTACAGGAAACAAAGGGATTACAGTAGGAACTCCTGTAACTCTAGTCTGTAAGATCTTAGATTTGTTGATCATGGAGGTGAGTTGAAGCCATTGATAAAACATCGAGGCTGGGAGAGCAAACTTAGCTTGCAGTTCAGAAAAAGTCAATCTGGGAGGCTTTCAAAGTCTTCCTTAGGGGTGAACTAATATCTATTCAAGCATACCAAATGAAACAAAGTAGACAGGAACTTCATAATATTGATTCTCAAATTAAACGCCAAGAGCAGGCCTTTTTTAACTCTAACGACAAAAGCCTCTTGCCTGAAATATACAAATTGAAATATTCATGGCTAGCATAGCCGCATAACAAGATATCTTTCTTACCTCCTCTAAATATTATGTAGAAATGAACAAAAGTAGCAAAATGCTTGCTAACTACCTTAAAAGGAAGCGGGTTAAAGTACAGATCCCATCTATAAAAACTTCTAATGGACAACTCCTCTCTTCACTCTCTGATATTTCTATGGCCTTTTACTCCTTTTACTCTCAGCTCTATTCCTCAGATACAGCTGACCAACAAGACAGTGTTATGATCTCCTAAACTTACTGTAGCTGATTGTAAAACACTGCAAAGTCCATTTGAAGTGTCTGAAATATTGTCATCTATAAAGCATCTCTCCACTGGGAAATTACCTGGACTAGATGGGCTTATAGTAGAATTCTACAAAGCCTTCTGGGATAAACTGCCCCCTATACTCACATCCCTGTTTAATTCTTTTAATTCTCAGCTTGTCACTTTCTTGATTCTGTAATTACAGTCATTCCTAAACCTAATAAAGACCCTAATAAATTTCCAATTACTGACCCATATCACTTTTGAACGTTGATTACAAAATGTATGCCACAATCCTCTCTCATCAACTTCAACACCATATTGGCAAACTCATTTCCTCCCACCAAGTTGGTTTTATGCCAGGTAGACTCATAACCGATAACTCCTGTCTTTTCTTTCATTTAGCGTCCATCGCTCACTCTTCTAAGGACCCATGTATAGCCCTCTCATTAGACACAGAAAATGCATTTGATAGAGTAGAATGGTCTCACTTGTTTCAAACAATGCAATGGTTTGGTTTTCCTCCTAAATTCATTGAATACGTTAAAATTGTTTACTCTAACCCTAAGGCCTCTGTCATAACTAATTATATTTTATCACCCTCTTTTACAGTGCAATGAGTTACCCGGCAAGGTTGTCCCCTCTCACCCTATCTTTTTAACCTAGCCCTTGAACCTCTTCTCTTAGCCATCAACTCACATGCAGACATCTCAGGCATCACTCACAATAAAACAGAATATAAACTATCAGCTTATGCTGATGATGTGCTCCTATACCTCACCAAACTGGACAGCTCCTTTCCCATCCTCTTTAATCTAATAAAGACATTTTCTTAATTCTCTGGATACAAAATTAATAAACAAAACACAGAAGTACTACCCCTTAATGCCCATTCTTATCCTGAATCGATTCAAGCATTTAATCTCCTCTGGTCCCCGTCTCATATAAGATATCTGGGAATAACCTCTACAATCAAACACAATAGTGATAATATTATTCGTATTCTCAAAACACTACTACAGTCTTGGCATCCCCTCCATCTTTCCTGGTGGGTTATAATAGAAACTATAAAGATGGTTGTGGCACCTAAAATCAATTTCGTACTTAATATGATTCCTCAAATATTTCCACTCCCTTTCTACAAACTGGTTGATAAACACATCTCTGCTTTTTTGTGGAATCATAAACCACCTAGAATTGCCCTTAAAAAGCTTAAAGCCTCAAAGTACAGAGCAGAGGTCTTTCTGCCAGATTTCCTAACTTACCATAAAGCTTTCATTTTACAACAGACTAGCCATTGGTTCATCCCGCCTCATGACTATCTTCCTCTCTGGTTACGGCTGGAACATGCTCTTTTTCCAGCCTATCTGTTGCTAGCTCCTTTCTTAACCTCTGATGACCTGCTCTCAAATACAGATTCAATCATTTCTCAATCTACAAAATGTCTTCTAGAATTAGATGAATTATTAGAAAAACCGATTAGAAACTCAACATATATCTCCCTCTAGCATAACTCGTCTTTTCTCATCAATATCAGTATTTTAGCCTAAATGGGCTAGCCTTGGCATCTGATACCTAGCAGACGTCTACACTCCTTCTCTGCAACTCCTGACTTTTTCTGAACTGCAAGCTAAGTTTGTTCTCTCAGCCTTGATGTTTTATCAATGGCTTTAACTCACCTCCATGATCAACAAATCTAAGATCTTACAGGCTAGAGTTACAGGGGTCCCTACTGTAATCCCTTTGTTTGCTAAGCTCTTGGCTACCGGCCATGTTGTGTCACAAATTTATAGAATATTCATTAATTCCTGTTTTGACGCTCATATCCCCCTACAAAAATCTTGGGAATTGTACTTAAATTGCAGACTACAAGACAGAACCATCTCCTCCACTAACTCGATCCAATCCATGTTTTTCCTACATCATAAATTAACATGGATACCTCAAAATTATATGTTTCAGGCCTCCTATCCTCCAACAAATGTAGGAATTGTAAAATGCTTCCAGGCACTCTGCTACATATGATCATCGAATGTCCCTGTCTACAAAACTTCTGGACAGATGCATGGTCTATTATCCAAAAAATTTTCAACTTTCATTCTATCTCCCCTACTATAGTCATATTAAAAATCAGAGGCTCAATTTACCAACATCTCAGCATGCTTTGTTCAATACTTTTCTCATCGTCGCTTTGCAACTTATATTATCTAACTGGAAATCATTTGACTCTCTTAATGTACATTTCTGGTTTCAATCTGTTCTATTACAACATAAGCAAGAAATGTTGATCTCTGCTACTATGCCTCTAGCCACTAAAGTCCACATTAAATGGGCCATTTTTAAAGACTATTTGGATTCTCTTTAAAACTTAACTAATTGTACTTTTAGTACCTTTCGCACACTTTCTTTCTTTCACTATTGTTCATCCTCTTTTCTTTTTTTCTCTGGCATCTGGGGGACTCTCTTCTCTACTTCCCTTTGCTATTAGTATTTTTCTCCCCTTTCCTAATTTGTATCATAACTCTTCAGAAATTACTTTTATTATATACATTTGATGATATTCCTATGTTGTGATCGAATTCTTGCTCTTGAACCTGTTTTAATGTTCAATGAATATGATGTTGATATTGATTTGTTATACCTTTTTGTATTTTGATAAATATTTCAATAAAATTTCATGGTAAAAAAAAAAAGGCCAAAATATTTAGCTTTACTTCTGTGAGGACTCGGGACAACATGCAGAGAGACAATGTGCAGCATGGGCACAGGACTTGCAATAAATGCTCTGTGTGTGAGTTTTCTCTCAGAGGTGGTACATTCAAACATCCCGGGAGTGGCAAGATTTGCAAACTTAGAAGCAGTACCACATGTAGATGTATGTGATTGTATGTCCTTGCCTGCTTCTGTATGTTGGGTGCACTCTGCGTCATGTGCGGACTAGATTAATTGAACACAAGAGTAGAATACAGAATTAAGTAAATGCTGCCCCCATGGTAGCCCATTGTATGGAGAAGGCCCATGTGTTTCAAGATCTGTGGTGACTAGTGCTTGAACAGATATTGGAGACTTGGGTTGGGGACAAGAGAGCTCATTTACTCCTACGGGAACAATATTGGATCATTGAATTGTGAACGGTTAGTCCTGGGGGGTTGAATGACAACATTGAATGGAGTGCCTTGTTATGAAAGTGTGTGTTTGTGTTAGTGCTGTTAATAAAGTTTTTCAACAATAACGTTTTTTCCAATAATGATGTATTCTTCAGCTGTGTTAAATTTAACTGCGTCTCTGGCCTTCTGTCTTACTGGTGGCGTCTACTTGATTCTTGGCTAGTCCTGTTACAGCTCTACAAAGTTATCTTCTTTACAGCTCCTGACAAAGGGTATATTGCCTGAAACCTGGCCGGTTGAGCACAGAACTCAGCTACATATTATGTAACTAAGGGGACATTTTGAACAACGCTGGATATGAACTTTTCAGGCAAACACCGCAAATAAGTTTCAAGAACTTCGCTGGTTTTTTGAGCCTTAATCTTGAGATGGTGGTAGCACTGTAATTTCACTAACACTTCGTGTTACATTATTGGTTTGACAACACTTTATTAATATGATTTGTGCAAGTATGTATGCCTGTGATGGTGCACGGCGGGGATTGAAAAATAGCCTGCTTATAATTTGTTAAGCCTGGAGCACTGGTTTGCCAGAGCACCGTAGCTTGCACTGAGGCATCATGCATTTATACAAAATATTATATAAAACATCACGATATTTATTAGTGCTACCCACCTCTCTTGATTTATATTTGGGGATTTTTTGATTGTTACTTGCCCTGGATTGGTAGCATGGAATATTGCTACTCCTTGGGTTTTGGACAGGTACTAGGGACCTGGATTGGCCACCGTGAAAACGAGCTACTGGGTTTGATGGACCATTGGTCTGACCCAGTAAGGCTATTCTTATGTTAGTGGATGCTGCAGATGGGCAGACTGGATGGGCTTTTATCTCCCGTCATGTTTCTCTGTTTCTAAGATAAAACAATGGAGCCTAACATTGAGAAGGCACATCAGGCTTTGGGTTCTTGCCTTGCTGATTGGCCAAGAGATGTTGTGGTATGTCTACAGAGCTCTGCCCTCAAGAAAGTGTGCAGAGCAGAGTCAGGGAGCTAGCTGTTGTTACTTGGGAAGGCCATAGACTGGAACTATTTCAAGATTTGATTGCAAGTAAGTTACAAAAGAGGGAGGTGACCTTCGCCCTGACCTGAGCAAATCTGTGGTACAGATGGATTTTTCCATTTGGTCTGCTGGTCACAATTAATGGTATGCATATGAGAATCTCCTCTCTGCAGGAAGCCCAAGCCCTATTGCAGAAGAAAGGTCTTTAGATCTTGGAAGAAGTGTGGGGAATATAGTGGCCCAGATTGTTTGTCAGAGGATGGCCAGCTTTTGCTGGCAGAAGGTGGAGAGAGGGATCAGATTGGCTTTAAGATTTTAGTGGAGTGAGAGGATTTATTCAGGAGGTGATGGATGTTAGTGAAATGAGGGGATGGGTGGTAGTTTGCAGGAATGAGTAGGAGTATGATGTGTGTTTAGGTACGTATCATTTGTTGTGTGGATATGGAGGAGGATGGAGAGGAATAAGGAGTCATTGTGGTTGAGGTGTGTGAGGGGAGGGAGTATGTAGTGGTTGAGAGACTTGGATGTGAACATGAGGGAATAAAAACAGGATGTGTGTAATGGGGATATTGGATGGGACATGGGCGGAGATGTGAAATGGGCTACGGGGGCTGTTACTTCCTTGTGATATGGTGGAAAGTCGAGTTGATCCCACTGATTGTGTTAAAGGAAGGGAGAGTGCAGGCTGGGTGGGTGAGATGTAGGGAAGGTTCTGGGGAGGGGAGGTTAGACAAAGAGTTCAGGGGGATTGGTTTGAGATTATATCAAGTTGTCTAGGAGGAAGACATGCACAAGGTCTCAACTCTCCTCATAAGAGGAAAGTGTTTTTCAGGAGGGATGGTACTGTACATCTACAGGCAAGATCTGCCTCTTTGCAGATGATGCCAAAATCTGCAATAGAGAAAAGTTCCCTAACGGTATGAGGACAGACCTAGCTAAGTTTGAATGGTCTGAAATTTGGCAGCTAAGATTTAATGCTAACAAATGCAAGGTCATGTATTTGGGCTGCAAAAATACAGAGGAATGGTACAAGTTTAGTGAGTAAAGAATTTTTGTGCACGAAAGAGGAGCAGGACTTGGGTGTGATGGTATGTGATGATCATAATGTGGCCAATCAGGTTGAAAAGGTAACAACAAAAGCAAGAAGTATGTATAGGGAGAGGTATGGCCAGTAGGAAAAAGGAGGTACTGATGCCCCTATATAAAACTCTGGTGAGACCTCATTTAGAATATAGTGTACAATTCTGGAGACCACACCTTCAAAAAGATATAAACTGGATGGTGTCTGTCCAGAGCAAGGCTACTAAAATGGTGGGTGTTCTTCATCTTATGGTGTATGGGGACAGACTTAAAGATCTCAATATGTATACGTTGGAGGAAAGGTGGGAGATAGCGACGTTTAATTACCTACGTGGCATAAATGCACATAAGGTAAGTCTCTTTCATTTGAAAGGAAACTCTAAAATGAGAGGGGATAGGAAGAAAATAAGAGGTGATAGGTTCAGGACTAATTTAAGAAAATAGAAATAGTCAGGTTATAGAAATAGTCAGGGACCACTGCTCAGGCAATAGGCCTGATGGGCCACCGTGGGAGCGGACCGCTGGGCGAGGTGGACCTCTGGTCTGCCTCAGCGGAGGCAACTTCTTATGTTCTTATGTACTTTTTTACAGAAGGGGTAGTAGATGCATGGAATAGTTTCTTGGTAGTGGTGTTGGAGACAAACGCTGTGTCTGAATCCAAGACAGTATGGGACAGGCACATGGGATCTCTTAGGGAGAAGAGATATGGGATAGGTATACAAATGGTATACAAATAATTTGTTATGTTATGTTATGAGATAGTGGATGCTGCAGATGGGCAGACTGGATGGGCCATTTAGACTTTATCTGCCATCATGTTTCTATCTGTTTTGGGCAAGAAACACATCTGCTACATACCCATGAGAAGATTGTGAGGGATCCTCGGTTTCCTGGAGCCTTTTGGGCCTCCAGGGTGGGATCTTCTAAGAAAGAGGGGGTTGGTTGCTAAAGGGGGGGGAGTGTGCTAAAGGATTAATGCAGTGATGCAAGATCCACAGGGCAGATATTTGGTGTTGGTAGTGTTAACAGATTCAATCCTCTATTCTTTAGTGAATGTTTACACTCCCAATGACAACCAGAGGGGATTCCAAAAGAAATTGGTTCCTAAAATACTCCATCATAAAGTGGGATCCCTAGTTGTTGGGGGAAATTCTAATCTAACTATGGCTCCATATTTGGACAATTCAGGAAGGGATGCAGGGTATGGGTGGAGGGCTAGGAGAATTATAGGAGAAGCTGTGGAAGATGGTTGAGTCACAAGGGAAGGGATTATACATATTACTCTATAGTGCATGTTTCATATTCTAGGATTGACTACATTTTTGTGGATAGGGATCTGTTGGAAAGGCCATTCAGGCAAGGACAGAACAAATTACCTTGTTAGACCAGGCGCTTATTTGGGTTCAGCTCTCCTACTGGTCAGAAGGCCGAGGGCAAAAATATTGGAGGTTGTATGATCGTTTATTGTATGATCCAGTGGTGGAACATAGAGTGGAAGCCTGGTAATGGAATATTTAGAATTGAATGTGTGGATGATCCAGTGGTGAAACGTAGAGTGGAAGCCTGGTAATGGAATATTTAGAATTGAATGTGGGGGGAGAGGCCTCACCCAAGGTATTGTGGGAAGGGCGTAAGGCTACAATGAGGGGTTACCTTATTTCTCAGATACAGTTTGGTAGACTAGAGGGGTTCCATAAGCATTAGCCTTGGGATAGAACAGTGCGGCAACAATTTAAGGGAGCACAAAGGGAATTGAGATCCTATTAATTGAAACAATTACAATTTAATCTAAAGATGTTGTAGCAAAAGTTTTTATTTTAACAATAAGGCTAATCAGTAAGGCCCTGATTCTATATAGGACGCCCGGGAGAGGTGTCCTATTCAGAATCGGGACTACACTAAACCCCGATTCTGTAACCGGCGTCCATGTTACAGACGCTGGTTAGAGAATCGGGTTAGATTAGACACGGCCCACTACACTTATCGCAGCAAGGGATCTCTCTGCCGCTATAAGTATATATATATAGGAGCCTGGGCCAATCAGACCTTAGACTTAGTGGGGATGAGCGGACCCGCTATGCCTTAGGCCTGATTGGTCCAGGCTTCTAGAGCCTGGGCCAATCAGGCCTTAGGCTTCGGCGGGATGGGCCAGGAAGGGGCGGGCCCGCCTCATTTCAACGAGGCGGGCCTGCCGGCTGGACGGGTAACACCCGTCTGGCCAAAAGAAAAGGTTAGTTTGGTGGGGTGGAGGTTTGGGGGCTGCTAGCGTGGGGGGGAGGGTGCGGAGGGGGTGCGTCTTCGGGCAGGAGGGATTGGACACCCTCCTGCCAGTGATCGGTAGTGTCAGGGGGGGCATCTTCTGGCAGGAGGGTTTGGGCACCCTTCTGCCGGCAATCGGACAGGCGGCTGCGGCCCGCTATACTTATAGCAGCAGAGAGATCCCTTGCCACAATAAGTATAGCGGCCGCGTCTACTTACAATGTAGACCAGCATTTTGTTGGCCTACATTGTAAGCGTCTCTTCCTCTACTAGGGAGACGTGTAGGGCCGCCTAGGTTCGCCTAAGGCTCGCCTAAGGCCCTTAGGCGAGCTTAGGCATCTTGCGGGCCTCCCTAGGCTCCCGGAGGTGCCTTCAATATAGGCAGCCTGCCTGGGGAGCATTTTTTTAAAAAACGTGCATCCCGATTGGCTTAATAGACAGCTGTAGGATGCCTACAGCTGCCTAAAATCGGGACGCACTTTGTAGAATCAGGGCCTTAGTGTCTCATAGGTTGAGGATTCGACATACATAAAATAATATTTTGGCTGTTCGTAAAGCTTCCGTGAAAGTGGTCCAAAGAGATATAGAAATTAAGGATTGCTTTACAAGTACAATATTATTGGCACTTATAATATGTGGTGGGGCCTGAGGAGATGTTAGATTATTTGGGATCTATTCAGTTGGGGAAGATAGTGGAGACGGATGCAACATGTCTAGATAGGCCTATCACTACGATCGAAGCCCATCAGTCCCTTAGATCTATGAAGCCTTGGAAATCTCCCAGGCTGGATGATTTTACAATTAAGTTCTATATGCGTCTTTAATTCCTTAGAGGCAGGTAGTCAGTTCCCATTTTTTATGCGTTTAGTGGGGGTAATGATTCTTCTGAAGGAGGGGAAGGACCTCATAAATTGTGCCTCATATCAACTAATCTCCTTGTTGAGAATGGATACCAAGATTTTTTACTAGGATATTAGCAGATCGTTTAAGATTTTTTACTAGGATATTAGCAAATCATTTATGAGTTGGGCCCTCTGCAATGTGCATCCAGATCAGTTAGACTTTATCGCTGGTAGACAGGTGGGAAATAAGATAAGGAGGGTTCTTAATTTTATGGAGCGGGTCCGGTCGGTGCTAAGAAAGCCTTCAACAGGGTTTCATGGCCCTTTATGATTAAGGTGTTGGAAGATCAAGAGATTATGTCCTTACCTTGATAATATCTTTTCCAGTAGATAGGTGTATCATTCTAGACAAGTGGGATATCTCCCTATGGCTTTGAGCCATCTGTAGAAGGAATCCACTTCGGATTTTATTTCTTTGGCCCTCCTCTACTTCACTGGGAGCTCTACTGTCACCTTTAGTTAGTACCCAAGCATAAAAAGCTCCAATGACAGTACGTGAAGTAGGGACAACAATGGAAACTTCCAAGTAACAAATGTTCTGCTTAAATACAGTAGTCTTAAAACATCATCAGAAGCATAAAAGGAGCTCAGGAACAACCCCTGTATGCAGTTGGAACATATATACATCATATTTCAAGGTCTAAAGGGCTGACCTAATATAAACAAAACACACTGTTAATCTGTTTAGCAGGTTATCACATTCATCCAGAAAAGAAACAAAACTGACAGAAATCATAAATACAAAAAGTGGAGAAAAACAGACCTCATACACGGATAGCCGGGACTGCACTGTACCCTAAGCCGTCCATATCATCACTGATCTGAAAAAAACTCCACATATAAATATTTTAACAGTCTCTCATCTGTCAACTGGACTTATGTTTCAAATTTTCTCTTTAAAGACTGGATGAAAATCAAAATTCCACTGCATAAAACTTCATACCAATGGCTACAGCTGGGTAAAAATGTGTCTGTAGTGTAGCATTTATAAATGTTTCTCACAAAATAGAGCGTGAATAAAGACTTATCTTAAAGTAGTCTGTCTGAGGCAATCTGTCACTTAACTTCTTCATAACTTGCCACGACGACTTTCTCCTGACAGAAAGTACTTCTGTTTCGCCTCTACAGCAAAGCTACATCAGGGGAAAGAAAACAGCAGAAACTTCTCTCATAAGCAAAAAGTTTATAACGCTATCACACAACTACAAAAAGGAATTGGAAAAAACCCAAGATGGCCGCAGAACCGAGAGACGTGACTGGCTCATTCAAAAGAACCAGGCATTTCGACGTCATCACCTACGTGATGCTTGATTCGCTTGAGCACAAAAAAATCAAAACAGAAAAAGTAAAAAACATATGAAAAATACCAAGCAACAAATGGATAGTAGACCAATACTGAAACACAGCTCCTGCATTCCTTAAACCTGCCTTAAAAAATCAGTGGCATAATTCAACATAATTGAGCATCCCTTCCTCAGTAAAAGGGTTGCCGCTCAAATGTTGTGTTCAGTCCATGCGGGTCTAAAGCCTGTAGGCAGCTGATCCACTGTTGTTCCTTTTGCCAGAGTAATCTCCTCACATCTCCACTTCTCAAAGAGGGAGGTATTTTCTCAATCACCCAACAGTTTGGATTTCTAAATTCATGTTGTTGTTCCACACAATGAGCCACTATGGGTACTGACATTTTGCGAGTATTGATTCAACTTTTATGCTCAGTCATCCTAATTGTTAATGCTCTGGATGTCTGTCCTATGTATAGCAACTCACAAGGACATTTAATCGCATAAATTACATTCATGGACTGGCAATTGGAATTATGTCTTAAAGTACACGCTGATAAACCTGGAGATAGTGGCCATAATATTGCAATTGTACCATGTCCTTGTATTGTATTTGAAATTCTTTCTGAGCTCCAAATGATTCTCTAAATGTATGACATCCAGTCCCCTAAATTCTTATTTCTTGATTGAGCAAAAATAATTTTTTTATTTTCAAAACATGGAAGTGTTTTCAAAAGTGTAATTTCCTTTTATTTGGAAGGAGGATGGTATTAAATACTTAGGTATATGGATTAAAAATACATTGGAAGGAACGATGAAAATAAATGAAAAATCATTATTATTAAAGGTCACAGAGATGTGTGAGCAATGGAACCCTTTACACTTGTCTTGGTGGGGGAAAGTTCAAACGGTCAAAATGATGATCTTGCCGGTAATTTGTTACCAACTGGGTATGTTACCAATTTATTTTTAAGGGTCCTTTTACAAAAAGTTAAATATTTATAGTGACAAAATTTATTTGGCTAGGGAAGAAAGCAAGAATTGCTTTAGTATCTCTACAAAAACCAATTGCGGAGGGTGGGGTAAATTTCCCCAATTTTTATAGGTATCATCAAGCCTATATAATGCATCAAGGTATGTATTGGATCCTCCCTGAGCTCTCATTACCCAGACTGGCTATATCTTGAGTGGAAAATCATGTCCCCGATGAGACTGTCTCATATATTAAGTATTAAAATACCTAGGTACGCTAAGGATAATGTGATTTTATTGGACACATGGAAAACAATTAAATTTATTGATAAATTAACAGATGTTCCCATAATAAAGTCTACTTTTCAGTCCTTATGGTTAAACTCCAAGGTTCAAATAGGCGGTGCTGGGATTGCTTAGAAGAATTGGATGCAGGCAGTTATTCGGACATTAGATGACGTTATGTCTAATGGAAATCTGCTTGATTTTTCACAATTGCAACAGACATTTGGAATTTTAAAATCTCAGCAATATAGGTGGTTGCAGTTGAAACAGGCTATTCAGAGTGGGTTCCCTGAATGGAAAAATTTTAAAACATATTTTAGCCTGCAAATCCTTTGCTACCAAACTGATTTAGTAGGTCATCAGGCTGCTCAGTGGTACAAACTGATTTCTGGATTTTTGAATAAAAAGCCAAAAAATAGTCTTAGAGACATCTGGAGCATCGAGATAAAACAATATATTTCTGTGTTTCGTTGGCCACGAATTGGGACTTGGAGATTGAAATGTACAGCGTCAGCATCTATGAGACAAACATGGTTATTTTTGTTACATAGGATTTTCTGGACCCCAGTTCGATTAAATAAAATAGATAGTTCTAAGTCTAATAGAGGCTGGCATTGTCATACTGGTATAGGGACTTTGGATCATCTGTTGTATTTTTGTCCGTTTATATTAATATATTGGAAGTCAATTTGGGGACAAATAAATTTAGTACTAGATTCAAATGTTCCAATGTCATATGAGGCTATAATTTGTGGAACAATTTTACATGTGAAACCCACTCTAGATAAATAGTCGTCTATTTATGATCCCTAACAGGTATAGCCATTCAATTGATTACAAGTAATTGGAAAAACCATGATAGAATTAGTTATACATTTTGGTGGGTGAATGTGTGTACTACATACAGATACAAACTAATTAACGCAGAATGTAGGGGTTTTAGTGAGGTATTTAATAAAATCTGGAGCCCATTGACTAAATTTGTAAAAACATAATAATGTATTTTCATCATATCTCTTCTTTTCTTTGGTTTATTTATCTTTACACATCCAGGGGGGTGGGGGTTTGGAGGGAGGGGAATAAATATTGATAGTGATATTTGGGTAACTTTATTCTTTATTAGGATATATTATGATATTATTATATGCAAGAAAATGAAATTATTGAATATTTATGTTACCTGTATAGATAATAGTGGAATATGTGGAATATCTTTTGCTCTTTCATTTGTATGACACTGTCTTTGATTAAAAATCAATAAAGAATTAAAAAGTGGAAGATTTTTTTATATTTATTAATGATTTTCTGAGATACTTGAGTTTCTTTCACTACATGTGAAATTGTCTCCACTTCCTCTTGGAGCTGTCTATAGTCTAAAAGATTCTCTAGGATTATCAAAAGCTCATTTTTTTTTTAGCTTTTTTAACAATAGAATGGGGATAGAGGCGGGTTGTTAATCTTTTCTCTAATATTTTGGCTTCATGTAGAAATGTAATATTTGAATTACATATCCACCTATATCTAAGAAACTGAGCAAAAGGAATACTTGTTTTCAAGTGTGCAGGATGCATACCATCAAACATGAGGAGCATGTTCCTGTCAGTGTCTTTCCGAAAAATTGAAGTTGTTAGCTTCCACTCTACCCATTGCATCAAAACATCCAAGAAACTGATCTGAGAGGCATTATATGACATTGTAAATTTAATTGTTGGATGAGCCAGGTTTAAGATTCTATTAAATTCAAGAAGCTGTTCCATAGTGCCCACCCAAATTATACTGAAATTCTGGCATGGTATAAATCAGCATTTCTTTGAACCATGACATATAAAGATTCACTATTGTGGGGGCAAAAGATGCCTCCATAGCAATCCCTGAAAGTTGTTGGAAAAATTCTCCATTAAAAATAAAGTGATTATTTCTCAAAGCAATTGCACAACCATATCAGCAACATCAAGAACAAAACTCAGCAAAACATTGGTATGGCACGAAATGATTGCAAAACCAGAACACTACAGGATGTTCTAAAGCATTATGTCGTACTATACTGGAAAGAAAAATACTCTGTCATTTTCTTCTGGGCTGCAGTTAGATACTATATCACCGGCATGCCGCGTGCTTTGTAGGCAGAGCCTGCATGTCATTATAGCCGAAGAAAATTACAGCTAAAAGTGGCTCTCGGGACCAAAATAGTTGTCTGTTATATCCAAAAGTCCATTATATGTGAGTCCGCTATATACGATGATTTTCTGTATGTTTATAATGGCGCTCGGCCGGGACCAGCGGACCTTGTCCGCTATAGGTGAGGTTCTGTTATAAGCGAGTCCATTATAAAGAGATTATATTGTAAGTGATTAGTAGTAGTAGAGTAATAGTAGTAGTAGAAGTGCACACTTGGTTCCTCCCTGGTGATTTACACATGCCACCGCTGTCGCATTGTTGAAGAAGACTCTGGCTGCTTGGTCCTCCAGAGTCCTATGCATCTTGATCAGCGCCAAATGACTGGTCCTCAGTTCCAACTGGTTGATTGACCATTTCTGTTGGGAGGGCGTCCAATGCCCTTGAATGGGATGATGGTTGCAATAGGCCCCCCAGCCAAGGAGACCAGCATTTATCGTCACAACCACCCAGGAAGTAATCCGCAGTGGCATGCCCCTGGAGAGACTGAAGGAGCCACCAATCCATACTTGCCTTCAGAGTCCAGGGAAGACTTGTTTGAGGATCCCAGCATGGAGAAGATGCATATGCGTCTTTGCCCAAGGCACATCTATTGTGGCCACTGTGGGCCCCAATACTTGAAGATAGTCTCATGCCGATGGAGCAGTCTTGCATTTCTTGGGCTACAGGGCATTCACATCCTTCTACAGGGAATGGTCAGCATTGCCAGGTCCCGAAAAGAGAGGCCATCCCAATAGGATAGCTGCCCATTTTGTCACTTGCTTAGTGGAGAGGCTAAGCTCTAGAGGTGCTAGATTTCCACAATCCTGGCATGAATTTGTTGCAGAAAGAGCCCACGGACTCCATCCCAACAAGCTTTGAGCCAAAAATTGCAGTTTTGAAAGTGCAGGGAACTTTAGAAAAAAAAGATTGCTAAAGATCCAAGATGGCCGTTGTTATGAAATTAGCATAAACCCCCCCCCCCCAATTTAAACATATAATTCAAAGTCTAAAAATGGTGATTTTAGGATTTTTAAGATGGGGGAACACAGAAACCCTGGAATTTCTAAATTTCAAACTCCCCCTTCCCCCCTCTACCTCAGCTCTCTTACAATAGCTGGAAGTAGAAGAATCACTGCCTCATGGTGGGAATGCCTCATCAACGCTGATCTTTGGGCAGTCAGTCAAACACCATACCTGATCGCACTCTCATGGATCGCCTCCACCTGTATGGGTGGAGGCGAGGAATGTAGCCGGCACCCTGCGAGACATCGCTGAGCCTCCTAAGGGTGCCTAACAGCCTGCACTCAATCCCCTGCTAAACAGGAGGTGAGGATAAACTGGGGATGACCCCCAAGCTCCAAAGCAGGATGACCAACAGGTACCACCAAGGATTGGCCTGTCAGCTGCAGACCGTAGTCTGCGTCTTCTCTATGCAGGAAGAGCTGAAAAGAACACTCCGAGCACTGATAACCCTAAAAAGGATTTTAAAAACACTGAAGAAAAGAAAAAGTGGAACACTCCTTTAGGCTCAAGTGCAGAAGGGAAAATCAGGTGGCTGTAGAGCTCCCAGTAAAGGAGAGGAGAGATATAGAAAAAAATCCAGAGTGGATTCCTTCTGTAGATGGCTCATGACCATAAGAAGATAACCCACTCATCTAGAATGACACATGAAGGAATGGATTGCATATTAACCCACTAGGGTGTATCAAAGTGAATGGTAGGAGGGTTTTGGAATGGGGTTCTTTTGTGGTTAGGGATGGATGGGTAGGGCGGAAATGTGAGGGATGGTATGATTGTGAATGTATGGAGCATCAAAGGCGCTTGCCTTAGCGAGAGTGCCTTAAAGAAGGGCCTTAAGAAGTGACAAGTCACTGCACTGAAGAAACACCAGGGAAGGACACCTACACAAGCAAGGGCAACAGGACAAACAGCAGATAAATAAGCACAGCAGTTGCAGAGGACATACACAAAGCAGGTGTAGCAGGTATATAATTAGAAGAGGGACTGTACAGTAACAACACCAAGGATGCTACACAGATTCCAACACAAACAACACTGAGACATAGTTCGCACACAGCATGAGGAGACATATAGGGAAGAATAAAACAAAAAGCATAAAGAACCGTGAACCAGGGAAATGCCACTTCAGACAACAGACCGGCAAGCAGACAGCAATCGAAGCAGCACACAGAAGCAGGATGCTGAGCTATCCAGTTTTCTGCACCGTTTGTCATATGTCTGACTACCTCCCCTTGGGGAGGCAGTCTTATGTATGCATTTGATGTGAGGAACTGGAGGGTCTGAAGAAGCAAGTCAGACTACTGGAGGGCAGAGTACTATTCAAATTTGCCTGCACCTGCTTCAAACAAGTCTGGGGACTAGCACCTTCATACCTGCAAACTCACTTCATCCTACACAACCCCACAAAGATCATGGGATGTAGATACAAATCCTTCCTGGATAGAACCTTTAAGTTCCAAGCGAACAGACAGCAAGTCTGGCAGAGAAACTACATAAATGAACCCAATCTGACTTACAGTGCATTCCGAAAATCAATTAAAACCGCCCTATTCGCCAAATTCATTGACTAAAACTGTCCTCTCCCTCACTAGGATTTCCCCTCTGTAAACGCCTTTTCCTTCCCTCAAGAAGATCCTTTATTTTATTCTTTATCCATAGAACTCCAATTAGTATGTAAGCTTTCTATTTAGACTTATTGTATTGTATTAAGACTTACTGTATTGTATTCAGACTTATTGCTATTCGCTGACTGTCCAGCCTTCTTTCAATGTGAACCGCCTAGAAGTCGCCTGACTATGGTGGTATAGAAAAATAAAGTTATTATTATTATTATTATTAGAACTAGAAGCACTTCGAGCAGTTGAGGAGGAGATCAGATAGGCAGAAAAGTTCATGATTGAGAGGAACATTGAAGAAGAAGTCAGGGAGTTAGAGAAGTTCTGAAACATTCTGAAAACTTGGATATTTTCAAAGTTGTAAATTCCGCTCCTCTCCATATTATTCCAAATTCATATTGTATTTGTTCAAGTTTCATATTTCTTTATTTTTGATATACCGTCTATCAAAACAAATGTCTAGATGGTGTACAATATAATGTTCTCTTTTCTAATTTTTTTGTAAACCGTGCCAAGCTCTACTGTTATAGAGAAGATGCGGTATATAAGCCTAAAGTTTAGTTTGGTTTAAGTTCATTGAAGAGGCATAGAGAGGCCATGGTAAATCAACAGCAACAGAGGAACTGTCAAGATACACCTACAGTGAGTGAAGACCACCTGGAGGACAACCACAAGAAAGGAGAGATGACACAGCAATGGGACCTGGAAATAGCGGAGAGAACCCACAGGAAGAGTCCAGAGCAAGCCAATGCTGGGATGAGAAAAGAAGGAAGTGCACCGAGGATACGGACCTGCGGCTAGTGAGATGGATGTACACTGAGGACACAGACCTGCGGCTAGAGAGACATGAGCAGAGATGACAGCAATCATTTTGGGGGACTCCATAATCCAACAAGTCAACAACCACATAGTGGAAGAAAGGATCGGCTGGAGACCTGACTACTAGGCGCCAAGGTGGAGGATATAGTGAGCTGCATTGACAGGATCATCAATAGTGCTGAAGGGGTAGATATGGCGGTGATAATACAACATTGGGACAAACAACATAAACAACAAGAGCTACAGCAGAGAAACACTGAAAGATCTGTTCTGGATACCAGTAAGGAAGCTGAAGATCAGAACGCTGAGGGTAGCATTCTCGGAGATCTTGCTGGTACCCAGGGCCAACGGGAAGAGGCAGACGAAACTGCAAGCAATCAATGCATGGATGAGACACTGTGTGAGGAAGAAGGATTCCACTTCGAGTGCAACTGGATGATGTTCTGGGGTAAGAACAAGCTACACAGGAAGGATGGACTCCATCTCAGCAAAGACGGAACGATGCTACTTGCAAGCAACATCAAGTGAGAAATTTTTATTTTTATTTTTTTTTATATTCTTTATTCATTTTCAAAATTACATCAAGTGTAAAATATATTAATTCACAGTAACAATAAATATATCACTTATAAACAATCATTGGTACATTATATAAATTTTTATCCCTTCCCCTTTCCCATCCCTCCCATCCATATCTTCCATTATTATATAATATATGTAATAATAAAAATACCCCCCTCCCTATATCCTGAACTGATAATTAAAAGGGAAATAATTTTACTTAATCCTTACAATATTTTGTTAATGGTTTCCACACATCCTGAAATTTCTTAAAGTATCCCCTTTGTAAAGCAATAAATCTTTCCATTTTATAGATATGGCATAAAGAATTCCACCAAAAGTTATAACTTAATCTCTTCCAATCCTTCCAATTATATGTAATTTGCTGAATGGCAACCCCAGTCATTATTAGTAATCATTTATTGTTGTTAGCATAAATCTGACTTTTTGCTCTCATTTCCATACCAAATATCACAGTATCATAAGATAATGCCACTGGATTATGTAATAAATTATTAATTTGGTCCCAAATTGATTTCCAAAAATTCATAATATATGGGCAAGAAAACAATAAATGATCTAAAGTTCCTACTTCTAGATGACAATGCCAGCATCTATTAGACAAAGAACTATCTAATTTTTGCAACCTAACAGGGATCCATAACGCTCTATGTAACAGAAAAAACCAAGTTTGTCTCATAGATGCAGACACCGTACATTTCATCCTCCAAGACCAAATTCGTGGCCATTGAGATGCAGTAATTTCATGCTTAATCTCAATGCTCCAAATATCTCTTAAACCAGTTTTTAATTTCTTTTTAGTAAATCCACTTAATATTTTATACCACTGGGCGGCCTGGTGACCCAAGAAGTCTGTCTGAAAACAAAGAAACTCCATACTATAATGATTATTAAGGTTTTTCCAGTCAGGGAACCCTGCCTGAATGGCATGCTTCAGTTGCAACCATCTAAAATTTTCTGATTTATTAAGTCCAAACTTATGCTGCAACTGTGAAAATTCAAGCATAGCACCATTAGAAATAATATCATCCAATATACGTATTCCTGCTATCATCCAATGCTTCCAGACTAGCCTTTCTCCGCCAATTTGAATCTTGGAATTTACCCATATAGATTGACTTAAAGATTTGTAAATTGGAAAAGTGAGAAATTTTAAAACTAATAAGAAGCGGAAAGCTGACAGTCAAGCAAGAGTCAATGGTTCGGTAAACGGTATATCCAGAGGATATCGTGCAAGAAGATTGCAGGGAGACATGAGCAGACAGAGATGACAGCAATCATCGTGGGGGACAGTGAGGCAGAAAGCTTCATGACAGAGGGAACCATTGAGGAAGAAGTCAGGGAGGTAGAGAAGTTCATCGAGGAGGCATACAGAGAGGCCGTGGAAAATCATCAACAACAGTGGAACTGCCATGATATACCTACAGTGAGTGAGGACCACCTTTAAGACAACCACAATAGATGACACAGCAGCGAGACCTGGAAACAGCGGAGGGAACCCACAGAAAGATGAGTCCAGTGCAAATCCACACTGGGATGAGAAAAGATGGAAGCACACCAGACACGGACCTGGGGCTAGACAGATGGACGTACACCAAGGACACGAACCTGCAGCTAGAGATACAAGAGAAGACAGCAATCGTCGTGGGGGACTCCATCATCTGACAAGTCGACAGCCACATAAAGGATCGGCTGGTGACCTGCCTACCAGGAGCCAAGGTAGAAGATAAAGTGAGCCGCATAGACAGGATCATTGACAGCGCGGAAGGGGAAGATATGGTGGTGGTGATCCAAGTTGGGACAAACGATGTGAGCAACAGGAACTATAGCAGGGAAACACTTAAAAACTGGTTCTGGATGCTAGGAAGGAAGCTGAAGAACAGAACGCCGAGGGTAGCATTTTCGGAGATCTTGCTAGTACTCAGGGCCGATGGGAAGAGGCAGACGGAGCTGCAAGTAGTCAACGCATGGATGAAGGGCTGGTGTGAGGAAAAAGGTTTCAACTTCATGCACAACTGGCCGACGTTCTGGGGGAATAGCAAGCTATACAGGAAGGATACGAGGCTACTTTCAAGCAACATCAAGTGAGAAATTGAGAAGATTTTAAACTAAGAAGAAGGGAAAAGCCGACAGTCGATCAAAAGTCAATGGTTCAGGAAAAGGTATACCCAGAGGATACAATGCAAGAAGATTTCGGGGAAGACTCACCAGATCATAGGCTAGATAGAAATCCTGACGGATCGAAAGAGACGGAAGCGAGGGAGACAGAAGAGGAAAGGAAATGCATGAAAGTAACAAGCCGCAAACTTAAGTGTATGTACATGAACGCAAGGAGCCTAAAGAATAAGATGGGGGAATTGGAAGCTATGGCACAAAAAAGATAACCTACACATCGGCATCACGGAAACATGGTGGAATGAGGAAAACGTCTGGGACACTGTGCTACCGGGATACAAGCTATACCACAGACGCAGAGTAGGACAAAAAGGTGGGGGTATTGCCCTATACATAAAAGAGGGAATTGAGTCTACTGCAGAGAACATGCCGGAAATGAAAAATAAGGTAGAGTCTCTATGGGTCAAAATTCCAGGAATAAATGGAACGGAAATGAAGATTGGCATCTACTACTGACCCCCAGGGCAGTCCGAAGAAATTGATGGAGAGATGATGGATAAGATTAAACACAACTGCAAGGGAAGCAATGCAGTTATCATGGGTGACTTCAATTATCTGGGGATAGACTGGAACCTAGGTACCTCTGGCTGCGGTAGAGAGACCAAGTTCCTGGATGCTGTAGGCGATTGCTTCCTGGAACAACTTGTCATGGAAAATACGAGAGGAAATGGAATTCTGGACTTAATTCTAAATGGACTACGAGGACAGGCACAAGATATAGAAGTAGAAGGGATGCTGGGAAACAGTGATCACAATATGATCCACTTCAACCTGGACACAAGAACAAAACATCGATCCAGAACGGCAGCCACGGCACTGAACTTCCGAAAAGGGAACTACGAAGGGATGAGAGTCATGGTGGGAAAAAAGATTAGAAAGAGAATAAGCACTGTAAAAACGCTAGAGCAAGCATGGTCCCTTTTTAAGGAAACAGTCACCGAGGAGCAAAATCTATATATAATGCATATCAACAAGGGTTCGAAGAGGAAAAAGAACAAGGAACCAGTGTGGTTCACTGTAGCGGTAAAGTCAGCAATCAGAGACGAAAAACTTTGTTTAAGGAATGGAAAAGGATGGAAAAAGCACAAGCGAGGTGATTAATTTTGCAGAGGATACAAAGTTATTCAGAGTAGTGAGGACACAAAAGGATTGCGAAGACCTACAATGAAACATAGATGCGCTCGAGGAATGTGCTGCAAAATGGCAAATGAGGTTCAACATGGATAAGTACAAAGTGATGCATGTCGATAACAAAAATCTTATAAACAAATACAGGATGTCCAGTGCAGTACTTAGAGAGACTCCCCAGGAAAGAGACTTGGGAGTACTTGTAGATAAGTCACTGAAGCTGTATGCGCAATGCGTTCGCGGTGACAAAAAAGGTGGACAGAATGCTAGGAATGATTAAGAAGGGGATCACAAACAGATCTGAGAAGGTTATGCCACTGTACCAGGCCATGGTGGGCCCCCAACTGGATTACTGTGTCCAACTCCGGTCATCGTACATGATAAAGGACATAGTAATGTAATTTGTAATGTAATTTATTTCTTATATACCGCTATATCCTTTAGGTTCTAAGCGGTTTGAAGAAAATATACATTAAGATTATAAATGAGAAGTAAGAAGGTACTTAAAAAATTCCCTTACTGTCCCGAAGGCTCACAATCTAACTAAAGTACCTGGAAATTAATAAAGAAGAGAAAATAAAGATGGTTGAAAAAAGAAAAATTCTATGTGAACTTATAGGATGGAAATTAAACTGACAGTGAAGAACTGTATAAAAAATACATATGGAATGCAGTTAGAGAGGGTAGGTTACAATCTATTTATGGTATTTGTTTAATTGGAAGGTGTTAAGGTGGGTAATTTGGGGGAAGGTACTACTCGAAAGGGTCCAGAGAAGAGCAACTAAAATAGTTAAGGGACTGGAGGAGTTGCCGTGAGAGGTTAGAGAAACTGGGCCTATTCTCCCTTAAAAAGAGGAGATTGAGAGGGGACATGATCGAAACATTCAAGATAATGAAGGGAATAGACTTAGTAGAGAAACAGAGATTGTTCATCCTCTCCGACGTGGCGAGAAAGAGAGGGCACTCTCTAAAGTTAAAAGGGGATAGATTCCGTACAAACATAAGGAAGTTCTTCTTCACCCAGAGAGTAATAGAAATCTTCCTCTTCCAGAGGATGTTATAGGGGAAAGCACCCTCCAGGGATTCAAGACAAGGCTAGACAAGTTCCTGCTGAACCAGAACATACACAGGCAAAACTAGACTCAATTAGGGCACTGGTCTTTGACCTAAGGGCTGTCGTGTGAGCGGACTGTTGGGCACAATGTACTACTGGTCTGACCCAGCAGCGGCAATTCTCAGGTTCTTATGTTTAAGAACATTATTTTGTATGAAGTAGCAAGAGATAAGTGGCAAGCTTTATAGTAGTAGGGTTGCAGTGCCATTTTCATTCTGCTAGTTGAGATTACTAATAAAAGCCATTAAGGTAGTTAAAAAAAAATCCTTTCAGGAGTAGCAGCATATCTTTACAGACTGAGGAAGCACATGTTTCTCTATCTGGATGATTGGTTAGTCAAGAGCACCTCTAGGAAGGAGCTCAGGCATCTGTGAGGCACCCACTTTATAAATCCATTTGCCACGCCAATCAGAAACATACATCAGTTCTGTTCCAGGTTAGGCACACATAGTAAACTAGCCTCAGATGCCTTTCTCTTGGATTGGGGAGAAGGTCTATATGCATATCCTCCAATTTTTCTGCCGGTCCACTCCCTGCGAAGTACGTATTACGGAGCAGAGTCAGCAGCTACACTGAAATGCAGGAAGGTCCCACAATGACTGCATCTGCCAGTTCTGCTCCAGAAAAAGTACGTGACGTCGGAGGGGCTGGACCGGCAGCCGAAGTCATTGCGGGACCTTTCTGCAACTCCCTGCATCTGCCGGTCCACCCCCTTTGACATCACTTACTTCTTCCTGAGCAGAGCCAGCAGTCATCGCAGAACCTTGCTGCATGGCATTGGTTTGGAGGGAGAGAGAAAGGAGCATAGAAGGGTGGTGGAGGGAGAGAAAGGGGGCAGGGTGATATGGAAGGGTGGTAGAGGGAGAGAAAGGGGGCAGATGCTGATGGAATTGGTGTGCAGGGAAAGGGGAGAGAGACATAAGGGGGAAGGATACTGGATGGAATTGGGTTGAGGGAAAGAAAGGGGGCAGATGCTGATGGAAGTGGGGGAAAGGGAAAGGGGAGAGAGACATAAGGGGGAAGGATACTGGATGGAATTGGGTTGGAGGGAAAGTAAGGGGGCAGATGCTTATGGAAGTGGGGGAAAGGGAGAGGAGAGAGTGAAATGCCAGATCATGGGGGTGTGGGAGAGGGAAGGAAAGGAGAGGAGAGGAGAGAGATGCCAGACCATTGGAGGAAGAAAGGGATGAAGATGGATGCCTGAGCAATGGGAGTGAAGGGAGAGATGGAAGGGGGAGACATATAGTTTCTGGAAGGGGCATAGAAGGAGAGAAGATGCCATATAGAAGGGGCAGAGAGAGGATAGACAGTGGATGAAAGGAAGAGAGTGACAAGAAGATGAGGAAAGCAGAAACCAGAGAAGACAAAGGTAGCAGAAACCAGAGAAGACAAAGGTAGAAAATTTTTTTCTATTTATTAATTTTTTTGCTTTAGGGGACATGCATCGCTGTTTCTGTGGTGTTGCAGCTTCTTGGTGGTTCAATTTAACCTTTGTCTACGTATTTCTATTTTATCCCCCCTTTTACAAAACTGTGGAGTGTTTTTTAGCGCTGAGCATCTGAGCTGTTACCACCGAGGCTAAAAACCACACTACAATTTTGTAAAAGGGGGAGGGGTTAGTTTGTAATTACATACCCCATACTAGGCGAATGTGTTTTCTATGTTCTATGTGTTGAAAGACATGGTTTTCTGTTAGGATCGACTGTGAAGGATTGATCTGTACTAGTCTGGCTTGTTTAGTTTTACAAAGGGTGTATTGATGTTGTACTGATCACTGCAGTATGTAAGATGCTGCCTTATCTAAGATACAGTCTTGTGTGATGTGTGGATTGTTACTAAAAATCATGTTTTTCATACAGATGGGGGGGGTCAAAAATGATGGGCCCTGGGTGTCACATATGTGTGAAGAAGTCATTTAAAATTGTTTCATACTGTGACAAACCCATGGCCAGCTTTGTCCCTGTGATTAATAAGAACAGAACACGTTCCCTGATCAGGAGAGCTGACCAGGTTAGGAGTAATAAAATAGAAATGGCTGACTACCCCTCAGACAGTGATAATAATAATTATTTTATTTTTATATACCACCCTACCACATAGTTCTAGGCGGTTCACATACAGTGATAAAATTATACAATAAATGGATAAAAAAGCAATTTACTAAAAAACAGTGCTAAAATTATACAATAAATGAATAAAATACAATTTGCTTAAATACAATAAAAATTCCACAAAAAGTACTAGCTATAAGATCAATATGCAGTTTACCAGTTAATGTTCTGGAACATCAGTTTACAAATTTGTCGAATAAATCAGTTTTTAGTAGTTTCCTAAAGGACATATATGAGTGGGTCTGAAAAATAATGGCACTT